>NW_007258475.1:582997-630452 GCF_000164805.1 Carlito syrichta | reverse complement strand
GACTGGATTAAAAGATGTGGTACATATACACGATGGAATAAGACGCAGCCATAAAAAAGAACAAAATCATGAATTTCGCTGCAACCTGGATGGAACTAGAGTGTATAATACTGAGTGACCTCTCACAAAAACAAAAATCCGAATATCACATGTTCTCACTCATATAATGGACCTTGAACATCCAATGCAATACTATGAGAAAATGACTGATGGTACTGGGAAACTATGGGGGGGAGGGGGATGGGATTAACAATAGCAAATATCTGTCGGGGGATGGGAAAACACGTCTTATCTACAGGGTGCCTGAATGAAATGTAATTGTACACCTAACCCTTAACTGTACCCCACAAAACCATAATAAAAAATACTGATTAATGAAAAAAAAAAAAAAAAAAGAATATACAAAGACAACCTGTACATTTAAGGAAAAGACAAAAACTTCAAATAGAGAAACGGCAAAAGATACAGGCAGGTGATGTTCAAAGAGAAAACCCAGTCGGCCAACAAGTGGATAAAGAAGTAGTTACAATCATGCTAGAGAAATGCCAATTAAAACAGCAGTGAGACACCACTTCACACAGGTGGGACGGGCAAATCAGGATGCTGGACAGAGCCAAGGGTGGAGGAGACATGGCAGCACGTGATGTCATACTCTGGCGGTGTAGACAGCACGGCTGGGGTGGAGAATGTTCCAGTGATGTGTGCTCAGGTTAAGGACATATGCAGCCAAGGACACAGACGTTTCCTCCTAAGTGCTCATTCACTCACATGAGTTGGTAAAGCAGGGGTCCCCAACTCCTGGACCATGGTACTGGTTCGTGGCCTGTTAGGAATGGGGCCACGCAGCAGGAGGTGTGTGCCGGGTGAGCGAGCAGAGCTTCATCTGTATCTATAGGTACTCCCTATGGCTCAGATGACTGCCTGAACTCCGCCTCCTGCCAGATCAGCAGCAGCATTAGATTCTCATAGGAGTGTAAATGCAACTGTGAACCGTGCATGTGAAAGATCTAGGTTGCATGCTCCTTATGAGAATCTGATGATCTGAAGTGGAGACAAGGTGGTGATGCTAGCGCTAGGGAGTGGCTGCAAATATAGATCAACATTAGCAGTGAGGTTTAACTGCACAGAGACCATAATCAACTGCTTGCAGACTCATATCAAAATAATTTCATAATAATAATAATCTCATTATATATCACAATGTAATAATAATAGAAATACAGTGCACAATAAATATAATGCACTCGAATCATCTCAAAACCATCTTCCCTACCCTGGTCTATGGAAAAATTGCCTTCTGTGAAATAGGTCTCTGATGCCAAAATGATTAGGGACTGCTGCCATAAGGGGACACACATGAGGACACTTGTGGAAGCCTTGTTCGTGGCAATAGGAAGTTGAGGTGGGTGAGGCACTGTCCTGGGGGAACAGAACAAGTATCCTGTATTGTATTGGAATGTTCTGAAATGTTATTCAGCCTACGGCTAAGCAAGGGACTGGGTGAGTAGGAGGAAACAAGGAGAGATCTGAAACTACATGAGAATTTTGCCTTTGTGTGGAGGAGCATGCAGGTTCCAAGGCAGCAGATAAGCAAATGAACAAAGAGGGAGATGTGGCAAAGATGATAGTGTGCCTTGAGCTGACAGTACAAGTAATCCAACCCTATGCACTTAAGGTTAAACAAAAAGTCCCTTAAACAGCTTGGAATCACAGATAACCAATGTTATTACCACCTGTGATCAAGCTTTGTAAGCTGCCTTCCTAGTTCAAGACTGTCTTCCCATCAGCCCTGCCCCTAGCCCTGCAACCAGGGTTAATCTGGGCCTGGGTCCTGATAAAGACCTGTACATGGAAAACCTCATGAGATCCTCTGGGAATACATTACTGGCAGCTCAGAAAATCGTAACCATGGATGAGGCATTTGGACAGATGTCAATTTCCTCCCTAAGCCCATGATTCAGGGGACAAGCTGCCTGTTTTCTGATCCTCAAAAACATAACAAGGACCAAAGAACAGAGTGCCAAGTGTCTCCACACAAGATCAGAATGAGCTGAGATAGCTGCAACAACTCAACTCAACACCAAAAGGATCCTTTCTTCTCTTGAAAAGCCAGGTTGGACAGGGTCATGGCAAACGGTGATGTATTTTCAGACAGAATCGTCCCTTAAGTTCCAAGACTTTCAGGACAAACAAGTGAAAGAGAGAAAAGAGCATCTTGAAAAACGACATCAAGGTGTAAGTCAAATACACATGCCATGTGAGTACCCAAGATATAGACAAGCTGATCCTACTGGTCAATTTGTAAAGTCTTCAGTCATGTGTACTTGTTCTGGCATTGACCGTGGTCCATTTCACCTGTCCTAGGACCCTCAGATGCCTTCCAGTCAAGTCATACCATACTGACTGCCAATAGCCTGGTTCCTCACTGGTCGGAGATGGAACATGTCCAGAATGTTATCTGTGCTGTGTTTGGAAATGGTTACCCTGTTCATCTTATTACGATAATTTTATTCTCTCTCATAATTTTCCACCTGAATGGGCTTTCCAGAACCTGAATGCATGAACTTAGTGGTGGGTACAAGGAAGTTGTAACTTAGCAAGATGCATTTGATCCTCTTTACTAGCAGATTCCATATTTGTGAATTCATCGACTCACCAGCATTTACTTGTAACCTCAGACTGAATAACAGTCATGGTGCTTTCAAGGGCATCTGTAGACATGCACAGAGGACAAAAAACTCGAGTCTTCAGATTTGAACATACGCAGGTGAGAGCCAGCTCTGCCTTGTTGTTTCAGTTCATGCTGTCAACAAGTGTCCTTTCCGGCTCTATGCAGAGCCATGTTTTTCAAATGTCTATGCTTCCTCTTGATAGTTTTACTTTTCAAAATGGCCCCCGGAGGTATTGTTCAATGTCTGGGAAATGGGCCACCTGAGACCTAATCCTCACCACTGCACAGTAATGTCCACGTAGCAAACATGCATGGGTACCCCTGAATCTCAAATAAAAATGGGAAGAAAAGAAGACAACGGCCCCCAGAAGTAGTGCAGGAGTGAGGTCTAGAAATTCTTAACTCAGGAAGCATACATCTGTGATGCGCCTTATGGGGAAAATACATGGTTAGAGAAGCTTCATTCAGGCACAAGTTACTGTACTGCTGGCTGTGAGTGTATTGCATAAGGTGTCTTTAAAAAGAAACACACAAAAAACAAGGTTGTGCACTGATTGACTGACAACAATGTTGCAACCCGAGGTTCTCAGGAGCAGTGGCTCAGCTGGAACAAGGGTGCAATGTTCTCTCATCCAAGTTTTGTGGCAACTTGATAGAACAGTGAGAATTGACTGTACAGATCCTAGGGCCTCCTCTCATTTGGAAACTTCCATAGCCCAGACCTTGTGGCTTAGGGGACTCTTGTACCTCAGTGTTCCAGACAGACTTCTAAGTACATCTAAAAGTGACTGTAAAATCAGTCAATCACTCAGAAACAGCGCAACATAATCAGGAGGAAATCTCTCACTGTGTGCACCAGAGCAATAGAACTGATGTCAGATCGTGTGAAGATGCCACTACTGTGATCAGATCTTAGATGACCCTGGTGTAAGCACCTCTCCTCAAATTACATCCTCACAAGATCACTGGTAATAATGGGCCCCCACCCTTGTATGAGAAGAGCTATATTGAGGCCCTGACCTTTATGTGGCTACTGTCCCCATAATCAGTAGGTTTAGGCACTTTTTTACTGGCCAGTGTCCAATTTCCTTTCTATACCTATGAAACGCCTGGTCCACATTGGGCTCATGCTGGTGCAGGAAGCTTCGCTTATGAATTACTAAGAATAACAGAACAATTACCTGTGTCTATGAAACAATGGTTCATGCCTTGAGTGGAGAGGAGTCGTGTAGACATTTCCTGATGCTCAGTATTCCACTTGCATTTAGGTGGTTCCAATGGGAATACAAGGAGGACTCAAAAAACCGGAATTTATTGAACAATTGTGTGTTTATTCTTACATGTTTACACTTCAGTCACCTTCAGAGGACTCTCCATTTGACGCAATACACCTGTCCAGATGCCTTTTCCACTGCTCAGAACAGTTTTTGAACTCGTCAGTTTTGTTGCCTTTTAGTGCTTCTGCCATTTTTGGTTTCACCTCTTCCACATGGACAAAATGTTTCCCTTTGAGGATTTACTTCAACCAGGGAAACAACAACAAAAAAGTCACTCAGGGTGAGATTGGGTGAATAGGGAGGGTGGGTCAAGGAGGTAACACCACTTTTGGTCAAAAACTGCTGAACACTCAACCTGGTGTGGGCAGGTGGGCTCATAAATCATCCATCATGAAATGGACAAATGTGCTGAAAGAATCTCCCCCAAAAAATTAACTGAAGCCAAACACAGCTTCTCACAACACTGGCTGGTCCATGGATGCTGATGGGTTCTATACTACCAAGGGCTCACCCTCCAAAAGGTAACTCCCCCACCCTATATACAGCCAGGGTCCAGGATGAGCCTGTGTTGAGAAGCGGCCATTGTGACCACCCAGGGGTCCATACATAGCCCTGACACGGATACTGGGGAAGGGTTTCTTTAGTGAACTTTGGTCCCTTAAAAGCACAAAACTCTTAGCATGCTAGAGTCAATATTTACTAATTTTTTTAAAAATTGTGGGGTACAATTCAGGGTTAGGTATACAAATATTCATTGTGCAGGTACCCTTTTGATGAGGTGTGCCTTCCCTTCCCCAGGCAGATATCGACTACTGGCAATCCCACCTCCCTACCCACTACTCCCCCACAGTTTCCCACTACTTTCTATTCTTTTCTTATAGTAATACAGTAGTTGTTCAAGGTCCACTTATGAGTGAGAATATGTGATACTCAGCTCTTTGTTTCTGTGTGCGATCACTCAGTATTATAAACTCTAATTCCATCCAGGTTGCTGCGAAGTTCATTATTTTGTTCTTCTTTATGGCTGCATAATATTCCATTGTGTATATGTACCACATTTTTTTATCCAGTCCTCTTTTGATGGGCAGCATGGATGGTTCCATTTTCTTGCTATTGTGAACAATGCTGTGATAAACATATGTGTGCCAGTATCTCTTTTACAGAGTGACCTGAGTTCTTCCGGGTATATTCCCAGTAGGTGGATTGCAGGATCATATGGAAGGTCGATTTTTAGAACTTTTAGGCATCGCCACACTGATTTCCACAGAGGCTGTACTAGTTCACACTCCCACCAACAGTGTAGCAGTGTTCCCTTTTCACCACATCCTCTCCAGCATCTGTTATTTTTTGTTATTGATGATGGCCATTCTGACTGGAGTTAGGTGGTATCTCAGTGTAGTTTTAATTTGCATCTCCTTGATAACTAGTGAGATTGAACATTTTTTCATGTATCTGTTGGTTGCTCATATGTCTTCTTTTGAGAAGTGTCTATTCATATCTTTTGCCCACTTCGTAATGGAGCTGTTTGTTTTTTTCTTTTCTGCACATTTGCGTTCCTTATAGATCTTTGATGTTAGACCTTTGCCAGACATGGAGTTGGCAAATATTTTTTTCCCAGTCTGTGGGCTGTCTCCCTGCTCTCTTAATGGTTTCTTTGGCTTTGCAGAAGCTTGTCAGTTTAATGAGGTCCCACTTGTCTATCTTATCTCTTATGGCCTGGGCACTTTGGGTTTTTATCAGGAATTGGTTGCCAGTTCCAACTTTCATAAGAATGTCTCCTGCATTTTCTAAGGTTCTTACAGTTTGAGGTTTTACATTTAAGTCTGTGATCCATTTAGAGTTAATTTTTGTGTACGGGGATAGGTAGGGGTCCTGTTTGAATCTTCTAAATGTGGTCAGCCAGTTTTCTCAGCACCATTTACTGAATAGGTTCTCCTCTCCCCAGTAGTAGGTGGTGGAGGCTTTGTCGAAGATGAGTTGGTTGAGAAATTGAGGTTTTGCTTCTGGAATCTCAATTCTATTCCATTGGTCTATATGCCTGTTCTTGTGTCAATACCAGGCTGTTTTGATTATTGTAGTTTTATAATATATTTTAAAATATTATTAACTAATTTTTAAAAATGTTTTATATGCACAAAAATTCTTTTGAATTTTTCTTTGATCCCCTGACCTTTTAAAAGAAGTCCCAAGCAGCATTTTTACAAAACTTCCTGGAGTCTGCTTTCTGCTACAGTTCCACAGTGAATAACCTTGGTTATCTACCTGCTCTTCTTAATTATGTGAACATAGGTGTAACTCCTGGAACAATGGCTCTCAAAAATTAAAATTCACTTGCCAGGCTCAGTGGCTCAGCCTGTAATCCCATGCTTTGGGAGGCCGAGGTGAGTGGATTGCCTGAGCCTGCGGGTTCGAGACCCGCCTGGGCAACTTGGCGAGACCTCATTTCTACAATAAATCAAAAAATTAGCCAGGCATGATAGCGCACGCCTGTAGTTCCTGCTACTTGGAAGGCTGAAGCGGAAGGAACGCCGGAGCCCAGCAGGTTGAGGCTGCAGTGGCCAGGAGCGGCCATTGCACTCCAGTGGGGCAACATACGATGCAGCATAATGCGATTTTCCTCTAGTGACTCTGGGGTCCCGAGGATATTTTATGCATTATCACTACACAATAGTGATCGAGTGCACTGCAGATCTTGAAATGAAGCATGGGAAATTCTTATGAAACTCATAACCATCGTCCATCCTGGAAGATACGTAGGTGAGAGCCAGTGCCCAGGCTCGCAGACACTGGTCACCTGCTTCCCAAGCCCCACTTCCCTTCAACTCTCAGCTGAAATTCCACTTTCTTGGAGGCCTCGGGTGTTGGGTATGGAGAGACATCCCTGCTGGGGTCTCACAAAGCCCTGCAGGACCCTGTGCTTTCCTCGCCTTTAACACATGGAAAGCCTCCATGGAGTGTCAGTGTGGAGTCCCCGGCCTCCCTTCCTTTCCACTAGTCTGTTCCTAGGGAAGGGCTCTTGGAATTTGCCCCACATTCTGGCTCCCGTGCAGAGCCTGACCCTCTTCTCTGAGAATTATACCTGGCTTCAGGAGTCATTTTAAGCTAAAAACTTAAAATATGTTAAAAGAACCTACTTATTCACATGTTTCCAAGTGACCTCCTGAGCAGATCAACTCAACAGCGTCTCATATTTTCCACTTTGAGATCCATGGCTACATCAGCGAGGAAGATTCCGGGGAGCATTTGATAGGCTACAAACCACAAATATCCCATCAGAACTAAATGGCACCAAGATACTTTTTCACAAAAGTCAGAAAACTCTCCATCTCTAGCTGAAAATAGGTTTATGACAGAGAGCAAAAAAGTTCACAATGACTTTATTTTCAAAGGATTCAAATAACCCAAACTAAATCTTGAGACGCTTGTGTGTCCCCATGTCCCCTGATTTTGTTTGGGGCTCAAGGGGTTGATAGATGCCTGCTTTCCACCCAACTCAGACCCCTGCTCCTTTGAAAGCCCCCCCAATTTTTCCCATTTATAATTTTCCCACATTGCACACCAAGGAGGCAGGTCCGTGGGGCCTGCATTCAGCCAGTGGCGCCAGCACACTTGCTAGGTGCCTGGGAGCCCTGCCACGTGATCCAGGACCAGCCTAATGATCTCTCCTTAACTTTATTACATTTGTATTAAAGTAGGTTCACATTTATAGGTACTGCACTTAGTATTACAACATATCATTTTGAAGGACATAGTAAACCTATAACATAACATATCTCCTGACAAACAGCCCCTCCCTTCAACCATACCTCAGGCTTCTGCTCCACACGGAGTTCCTAGAACCAGCTAAACCTATAAAGCGATCTGGTTAAAACTGTAGATTTGGTTATGTCTACCTTTAATAAGATTGGAAGGGATTCATTCTATATTTCATAATGTGTTTTCCAAGTTCATGTATAACATACTGCATCCATTTCCAAGGGCTGTCACAACAAAGTAGCATACACCGGGTGCTCGGAGTAACAGCAAAGTGCTGTCTTACACAATCCGGTTGCAAGAAGTCTGGAATCAAGGTGCCTACAGGGCCACACTCCATCTGGAGTCTGTGGGGGAGAGGGCTTCCTGGTCTCCCCCGGCCTGTGGAGGTTGCTGACCAGCCTCCGTGGTGAACTCTGGCCTATGGCTGCATGACCCCATCTCTGCCTCTGGGTTATGTGGTTATCTCCTAGGCATCTGTGTCTGTGTCTCTTCTCACAAGGATGCCAGTCATATTGGATTAGGGGCCAGCCTAATGAGCTCTCCTTAACTTTATTACGTTTGTATTAAAGTAGGTTCACATTTATAGGTACTGCAGTTAGTATTACAACATATCGTTTTGAAGGACATAGTCAACCCATAACATATAATATAGAAGCATTTACTTCCGGGGTGTCCCACCTTTTGGCTTTGAGTAAAGAGGAATTGTCTTAGGCCACACACAGACTATATAAAATAGTTAGTATATAGACATAAAAGATTTCTCAAGGCACTCGTCAGAAATGTTTGTTTTAACATGGTGTTAAAAGATTTTGTGGGGCCGCATTGTTAACTGTCCTGGGCCACATGTAGCCCACAGTCACAGGTTAGACATGCCTGATTTACTTTCTCTATAAAGAAAACTCTTTGGACATTATTGTTTGGTTTTATTTTGTCTTACGAAAGGAAGTAGGTCAAAATTCTAATTGGATATAATAATATTGGAAATAGGTTTTTATTCAGTCTCTCTTTAGTACCTTTATGTTGGGTATTTAAGTATGTTTGTTGTGTACTCCAATGTGTAATGATGGCTGGTGCTGGTGTTCTGTCTGGCACACAGCAAGCACTTAATAACTATTTCTCAATTTGTTGATGATTACTGATCACTCCATGTTATTGTTGTGTACACATTTTGCAATTTTAAACATAAAACATATTTAATGTTTTTCAAGGATATATATAATTTTATGACTAAAATTTTTATTGCACAAGGACCATTTTATTAGAATACCACATAGATGGCATTTTGTTTCAAAAAAAGATTGCCTGTTAAAACCAATTACAATCAAGAACACTTTAAAATGTTGGCTTTATTAACCAGAAGAAAAACAAAGACATTTTAAATATTTGAAAATTTAAAAATTTAATTTAAAAACCCTATGAGCTTTTGGATTTTAAGGTACAGTAGAGCAAAGCCATATTTTTCTTTTAAATTGTTCATTGTTATTTGTAATTGATAACCCTTTAACGGTAGGAAAATCTTACTCTAGCATTTGAAAAATTATGTTCTGTGGAATGGAAGAGAAAAAAAGAAAAATTCTAAGGTGAGTTCTGTGTCATCTGTGTGACCTATTAGAGAAACAATGATGAAGTCACTTATTCCATAATCCCATAATTCTATGAAAGATGGAGTTTAAGAAATTGTCTGCAGCTGCCATCCTACAGAGTCCAGAAGAGATTGTATCTCTTTCATTTCCCTGATGTGAGGACCAAGCAAGGTCTCCGAGGCTCACTAAGGCGTGTGGTACTCCCAGACCCCAGGTCACTGCACGGAACAGGTGAACTGCAAAAACTTTATTAAATGTGACATGAGGAAGGAATGAAATTTTATTTCATCAAACCATTGAAACATTGGAATAGTTTGTTGCAGCTTTTCATCCTACTGTGTCTTTTAGTTGTTAAAATACAACAATACCCTTAAAACTCAAAATTGACTGAAACCTAAATTCAAACTAAATACACTCTCCTAAAATTGTATCATCTGGTTCATAACTTAAGACCAACAGACATCAACTAAGTTAGGAAACAGTTTGTTATGCAAAAGGAAAAATCCCACTGAGAGTTGACATTGGCTTTATTCCTGTCTCTTCTCCCCCATCCACACAACCATTCACCTGATGGAACGGGCATTTTAGGAAGGTGATGTGAACTTGAGATATGTTGGGGCAGTGGAACTGGAGAGAAAAAGACAACAAAGGGAGAAATTTCAGAAGATTTGCTGGTTGAAGATGAAGAAAATGTCCAGAGAATTTTGTAGCCCTCATGAGGAGAGATTCAGGACCATGGACAGAGGTTTTTGCATTTGTGGGCTTATCCTTAGTTTTTCAACTCGACTAACTCATTCTACAAACAAAAGGAGCGACTTCAAGCCAAAGTGTAGCTCACACAGAGCAGTAGCTGTACTGTTGGTGTCTACATAGCACCAAACCTACCAGAGAGAATTCAGCTAAAAAGATGTGTGCTGTTGGTATTGATGACTCTTCAGAAGAGGGCAAAAACAAAGAAGTCCAAAAACCACATCTTCATTTTTAAAATATGAATATGAATGACAGATTAAGGTTTTAAAAAATAAAATAAGAATTTTTGTACAGCCTTACAGATGCAAAAGCCTGCCTTGTGCTCTGAAATGGTGCCTTCCTAGCAATACCACAACCCAAGATCCTTGAAGGGTCCGTGTTCTCTTGGCATACCCAGAGTATTTTCCTAAAAATGATTGAACTGAACTGAATTGGAAGATGGTGGTAACACCTTCCCCAATGATTGGCTCTGGGAAAATTATATGAGAAGGAGATACAGACCACCTCAGTCTTGTTACAGGATTGTTCAACAGAAGTTCCCACATGTGTGACTTCATGAAATGCATTCAAAAGTTGGAGTCAAGCTCTCTCTCAGGTGGCTGTTATCAAGTGGTCAGGTTGGACAAAGCAAACTTTCAAATGTCTTACATACTCACATGCTTCCCTCCTAAGCCAGAAGGACTGTTTAAAACAACAACAGGGTGCTGCCCTACAAAGCACCATCAACTGATAAACACCTGGGTTAGAACATGAAGTAGAATTGCCAAGGCCTCACACCCCATGAGCCCATGCCCAAAACACAGAGGCTTTCTCAAGATGATGTTGTGGTCACCTGAAACCACGATCCAGTGGAGAAGGTGGGTTCTGACTTTGTACAGAAATGGGACTGAATGTGTGAGCCTTTTGTAGTAAAGGAACAGAGACAATATACATTTCACTGTAACAGCCTCTAACGTAAGTGTCCAATCAAATCTGCATGTTGAAAAGTCACATTCTTTTTTATTCCTGTCCCTCTTCTTTGGCATCATGATTAAGGCATTTTATTTGAAAATACTGCCAGGAGCCAATGCTATTTTCCAGCAACAAAATTCAGGACCACTTGTGGTGGCTCAGTCTGACTGTGATAGGTGTCATGTGTGAGGCTGGTTATGGTGGCTCATGCCTATAATCTCAGCACTTTGGGAGGCTGAGTTGAAAGGGTCACTTGAGGCCAGGAGTTCAAGATTTCATGTGTAGACCACCACGCCACAGGCAGATGAGAGACACAGAGATCAAACAAGAAACACACACACACACACACACACACACACACACACACACACACACATCATAAACCACACAACAACAGAGTAGCACCACACACAGATAGCCATATGGAAGTTTCAACACCTGTTGGCTAGCAATGATGACCTCTTTAATATCTGCTGAGATTTTGCATGCAAGTGTAAACAGGTGTAAATGCACAGAAAGTTTGAAAGAATAAAATGGTGATCATCCATATGTTATTCACTGTGGATCATCAATTGTTACAATTTTGCAATATTCCTTTATCATTCCATATACAATTATATACCACTTTTCAGTCAAATCATTTGAAAGTAACTTACACCTTGGCATTCACGTCTAAATATTTCAGCATGTTTCTCTTTAGAACCAGGATTTGCTCCAAGATCATAGTGATATTCTCATGCCCAAGAAATGTAACATTAATATAATGATATTATAAAATGTACTGTCTATATTCAAATTTCTCATTATGAAAGTGGATGTTGAAAATAGTAATTCTCTTTTCTTTTCTTACTTTTTTTTTTTTGGCAAGGGAAGCCAAGGTCTCACTCTGTCACCCAGGTTGGAGTGCAGTAGCACCATCACGGCTCACCGCAGCCTGGACCTCTTGGATACAGGCGATCCTCCCATCTCAGCCTCCCAAGTAGCTAGAACCACAGGCACACACCATCATGCCCAGCTAATTTTTAAATTTTTTTTAGAGATGAGGTCTCATTATGTTGCCCATGTTTGTCTTGACCTCCTAGACTCAAGCAATCCTCTGCTTCAGCCTCCCAAAGTGCTGGGATTATAGGCATGAACCACTGCACTTGACCTTCTGACTTTCTAATTTTATCATTTCTTCGTCACAGTAGATTCAACAATTATGTTTTATTCAAAGTTTTATAGTCCAACGCCATGATTATTCTTTGGAGCACACAATTTTGTTTATATAAAAAGATAATAAAGTTGTATATATATAGAAAGATAATAAAGTTATGTTTAGAGAGTGGGCTGTGTCAATCGAATTTAGAGAGAAGCCATGTGTAAAGGGTGTTGCCTTGGGGATGGAAAGCCCTTGGTGGGCGGAAAAGATAAAAGAACAGCTTAGAGAATGCTTCCATGCCTGCTACCAAACAATTTAAAGCCAATGTTCTATTTTGCTGCCATAGAGTTGAGTTACTGTGCAGATCTCACTACTGTCAAGAACAAAAGGCTTTCTTGTAATATTGAAAGGTTTGTTCCAGTAATTCCAAAAAGAGCTGATGTGTAACTTTGATTTATATATGTATGCTATAGGAATATAACATGCAAATTTTCCTGAGTATTTGTTATAGAGAACTATGTTCACTGAATTTTAAATTACACTTGTCATACAACAGCAAATTGTCCTCTACCAAAAATAATTAATCCATTTATAATGACCTCAATTATTTTGTTTAGTTATAATTAACCAATTACTATGTCAAAACTGTCACTAGTTTAAGAATATAATTTCAAGTCCTAAGGTCTATGCAAGTGAAAGTTACTGAGTCTCTCTCACAGATGAGTTTTTAACACAGCACCAAACAGCATTTCATCCCTGGGAGCTGAGGCATAACTTCAATGTCGGGGGACAGGCAGAAGTCTTGCAATGGTGAGTCCAGGGTTACTGGGATCTGGACACTGACTTAGGGACCATGTTTTGTACTCACAGGCTGGAGAAGCTAGGAAATATGAGTTTTATTTGTTAATTAGGATAAACTAGTACAAATATGCAAGAAATTAGGAAAACTTGAAGTGTTTTTTAAGATTGCTTAGTGGCTTTATTTTTAAAATGTAGAGGTGGCTGGTAACACCTAGACAAGCATTTCTCAAACTCCTTTTCCAGCAGACACACCCCAGGGGTGACAGGTGACACCCATATGACCACACATTCCCTGTATCAGCCAGAGGAGAAAAAACACAGGAATGTGAGTAAAGTAGGAATGGCTCCCATGACACAGATGACATGAAATCCACCCTGAATTGAGAAACAAGAGAAATCATTTGCAAATCTTAGACTGGTGACAAAGCACCTACCTCTTCGTTGTTAAAAATGAGCTGTTGCCATTTTTAATGACAGACAGTGGCCAGCAGGCCAGGCATGGTGGCTCACACTTGTAATCTTAACACTTTGGGAGGCAGAGGCTAGGAGTTCAGGGCCAGCCTGGGCAGTATAGCAAGACCCCATCTCTACCAAAAAATAAAATAAATAAAAATTAGCCAGGCATGGTGGCATGCACCTGTAGTCCCAGCTACTCAGGAGCCTGACGCAGGAGGATATCCAAAGCCCAAGAAGTCAACACTACAGTGATCATACCCACTGCACTCCAGCCTGGGTGACAGTGAGACCCTGTCTCTAAAAAAAAGGCTGACAGCACTGCAAAAAGGGAGACAACTGGCCATCAAGAGGGCATCCCACCCCACCTGTGAGGAATTCCTGACTACATCAAACAAAATATCAAGCCTGGATATAATTATGACCCTTGATCCAACTTTCAAGTTACAGGAAATCAGGAGACAGAAAAACATGTTCCGTGACACAAGAAGGAAGCAGACAGAATCCAGCTGAAGACACCACAGTAGAAACGGCTGTGCTTAATGAATAACAACACAGGAAGAACAAAAGATGCGGGAGGAGACCATGATTAAATGGGACTGAGACACATCAACAAACCACCATCTACAGGACTTGCTCAGAGCCCAATTCAAACAAACCATCAAAAGTCAGATAACTGGGGAAGGTCGAAAGACCTGTCACTTGATAGTATTGAACACATATTGTTACATTTTTATCCATTATTACAATTTTGCTGTGTGTGTGTGTGTTTAAAGGGTGACCTGACTTCAGAGACACTCCTTGAAATAGTTGTAGCTGAAGTGATGTGATAATGAATGTCTTCGCAAAGACCCGGTGAGAGGGGCTTGGGACAGGGTACAAGCAGAGCACAATGTTCTGGGAGTGACGCTAGTTGAAGCCACGCAGGCAGGTGGGAAAGTTCATGATGCCATTTCCTCGATGTCTGCAGGTGCTCAAAACTTTCCAGAACAAAAGCTGTCTTAAAAAGCAAAAACTGTGTAGCACAAAGAGAATGAATAGGCATCTCACAGGAGAGAAACCAGATGTAGTCATAGAAAAGACAGAGATGTGAGTTTTATGTGCTCAGGGAAGTGCAGTGTATCCCCAATCAGCTGGCAAAAAATTAAAGAGTTTTACTCCACCAAATGCTGGGGAAGACATAGAGCCCAAGACAGTTTGTATTTTGCTGCAGGGGACACACACAGGCATGTGTGGAAAATAGTTCAGCACAATCTCTCAGAGCTGAACACATACATTCTCCATTTAAATTCCATTCAGTAAATCCATTCAACAATTTTGTCTCTGGTGGTGTGTGTGTGTGTGTGTGTGTGTGTGTGCGTGCGCGCGCGCGCATGTGTGTGTGTGTGTGTGTGTGTGTGTGTGTGTGTGTGTGTGTGTGTCTGTATGTATCTCCATATCAAGGAGAAAGTCTGGCATATATATCTGAGGTGCCATGTATAAAAATGTTCACAGCACATCAAAGAAATGCAAATTAAAACCATACTGAGATACCACCTAACTCCAGTCAGGATGGCCATCATCGATAACTCAAAAAACAACAGATGCTGGAGAGAATGTGGGGAAAAGGGAACACTTCTACACTGTTGGTGGTACAACAGTACCACCACTAGTACAACCTCTGTGGAAAACAGTTTGGTAATTCCTAAAAGACCTAAATATCAACCTTCCATATGACCCGTAATTCCCCCACTGGGAATATAGCTGAAGGAACTCAAATCACTTTATGAAAAATCATACTTGCACACACGCATGTTTAGTGCAGCATTACTCACAATAGCAAAAATATGGAACCAACCACGCTGCCCATCGAAAGAGGACTGGATTTTTAAAATGTGGTACATATACACTATGGAATATTACGCAGCTATAAAGAAGGACAAAATTATGACTTTTGCAACAACTTGGATGGACTTAGAGGCTATAATACTGAGTGATCTATCACAGAAACAAAGAACCGAGTATCACATGTTCTCATTCATAAGTGGACCTTGAACAACTATCATAATACTATAAGAAAGGGATTGGCAGTAGTGAGAAACTTCTGGGGACAGGGGGCAGGATTGGCAGCAGTAGGATACTGCCAAGGGAGGGGGCAGCACACCTCATCAACAAGGGTACCTGCATAATGAACATTTGTAAAACTAACCCCACATGTTGAATCGTACCCCACACATTCAAAACTTTTAAAAAAATCAGGAAAAAAGAATGTTCATAGCAAATGAATGAATGAATGAATGAATGAATGAATGAATGAATGAACGGGGAGTGCTCATGGACCAAAGTGGAAAGTGTGGTATGAACTGAAACCAATATCAGACTTGGTGCAATGTGAGTGACAGAACAACCTGCTCTTCAAGGGACTCACAACTGTGGCCTGTCTAGCCAGGAGCCAGTAACCCCCCTCAGCAGGTAGGACTTGGAATGTTCCTGTCACAAGATGCTCAGGGGACACATTTCCAACTTCTCTGTGGTAGTTTTTTCTTAAAAGGAAGCTTGAATATTTAATCTGGCCCATGTCAAATCTTTCTGCCTGTGTGTGCGTGTGTGTGTGTTTGAACCTTGAGAAAAGAGATAAGATCACATCATGACGGTTAAAAAGCCACGATGCCATCGTCTGCTGCATGGCCCTCCCAAGCCCCGCTGTCCCTGTGTGAGGACCAAGAAGCAGCCCAGTGACAGCCTCACATCCAGATGGCTCATCTGCCCTTTGGTCATGAGCAGGGTGGCCAGGGCATGTCCTTCCTGTCCTTCCCGTGTGCAGCCCCTCATCGGAGTGCAGACCCCTCAGGGTCCACCCACAAGGCTGCTTTTCCACAAGTGAGCTTTAAAGTTCTTTGCAAACATCAGCTCTCTTTGTGACCAGGAATCCACGTCCAAGCCAGAGCAGCAGGACTCTCCCATGAAGGGAGGACTCTGAGCTGAGGGGGAGCCCACTGAGGGGTGGAAATGGGGGAGGGATCCCGAGAGTCCTGAGAACAGAAGTGAGAGCTGCATGTGCCATGGCAGCTGGGACTTCTGGGAGCCGGCCGCCGTGCAGGTAAGTTGGCTGTTTCAAGGAGGAGCTGACTTTTCTCACCTCTAGATGATGCCATGGAGGAGGAGAACCAGGCAAGGCTGACTTCCCTGATGTGACCTAGATCCTGGCAAACTGACCTGGTCCTTTCGGGATGCTTTGATAACAGACCCTAGACTGGAAGGCTTGTACACAACAAAGCAAATTGCTCACAGTTCAGGAAGCTGGAAGTCCAAGGTCAGGACACCAGCAGATTCAGTGTCTGGTGAGGACCTGCTTTCCAGCTCCTAGATGGTCACTTCTCCCTGTGTCCCCAGTGGCAGAAGGAAGGAGGGCGCTCTCTGAGGCTTCCCAAAAGGATTCTCATCTTTCATGGGGCTCCAACTTCACGACCTAATTACCTCCCAAGGCCCGCCTCCTCATGCCATTACCTTGGGGATGAGGATTTCAACATGAATCTGGGGAGGACAAAAACATTCAGAGAACACACAAATGAAATGTCCCCAGCAGGAAGGAATGGACCCCTCGGCTTGGCTGTCACCCCAGGACCTTTCCCACCAACAATCGTGAGTAGAAAATAAAGAAAACTGGATCAAATTAGTCTGGAAGAAAGAACCAAGGCCAGCACAACAATGAGTCATGACAAATGCTTTGGGCGTAAGTAGATGTTTTCTTTTGGCAAATTTTCTAGGTTGGTGGGTATTTTAAGTGCTACTGAGGAAAACAGATGTAAATTTTATTAAGTGGCTGGAATAACTGGAGCGTAGGATGTGCCTTTCCACTTTTTGTCACTTCGTTACCAAATAAACTCTGAGTGCAAATATAGTTTATATTTTAAATCTAAACACTGGCATGAAGTTTTCTGTTCTGAGAAACTGGGCAGGTAGAAGAACACGGTTGCTACTTCCACATCTTCACTCTGTTTAAAGCGTTAAACTCTATTGTAAATAAGCATCTGAAAAAGCATGCGCTGAGTTCCACCATGTTCTGAGGATTTTGCTAACACTGTGGAACTCAAGAAGTCTGGGCCTGTGTGCTTGAACGCTCTGAGTCAGGATCAAGTTGTCCACAGTCCTGTGTGACACATGTATAATTCAAGGAAGTGCCCCCACCCTCCTGCATGCAGACAACTTGTAATCTGAATCTTCCAGAAGTTTAGTTGGGTCAATCACAGTCACTAAAGATTGCCAGAAAAACATTCGACCATGTACTTCTCTACAAATGACAAAATTGGTCCCTGAGTCGAGCTAGAGTTGTCACTGGGCTCCAGCTTGTCCCACGTCACCTAGTGCCCCACAAAACTATTTTCACTGACCTCCATTTTGCCATTATGTTCCCAGATTGCATTTATAGACATGGTGGGAGGGATGGATGGAGAATTCAGGACTGTATTTATTATGGGGCCTGGGTACTGGATTATTCAGGGGACCCTTGATGAGCACACGTAGGAAAAATTAATCTCTGGCCATAGTCCTAAGAAAGGCTACATTCCGGGCTACTCTTGGGTTTTAATGTGCAGGTGCTGTAAAGGACAAAACTGACCACATTTCTTCTTTTGCTTCACCCTCCGGAGAGCTCAGAGTCGAAGCTCGCCTTTTACAAAGAAGCAGAGTCGAGTGGTGATGAGCAGGGAAAGGAGGTTGTGGGAACAGGAAGAAGTGGGTCAAAGGGTACATAGTTTTTGTTACATAGGATGAATATGTTTAGAGATTTTCAAAGTTGTCAGAATCAAAATGGAGTTGTGTTAAAAAGTTTTTTTAAAAAATCCTGAAAAACAGAGCCAAGAAGGTAAAAAAGAGAGGGTTCTCATGCTTTTACATCCGACAACAAAAGGATTCTACAAAAGCCACAACCTTGCAATAAAGCCGTCACAGCATTACACACACACACACACACACACACACACAAATATGCCTGCACATCTGCCCTCAAGATTGATTTTTGTAGGCAGGGACTGATCTCAAAATGATGACAGAGCCCTCTTCATTTTTGTCTTTAAAAAGTTTTGTCTTTCTTTATCTCCCTGAAAGGCACATAATTTACCAGGGTACCTGCATTCCCACTGCAGTACCCCATTCCCATTTTCTTCCTGAAAGCGCCTCTCTATTATTTAGGTTGAAATGATGTAAAGTACAGCACAGAGACTATAGTCGCTCATACTGTGTTGTACGCTGAAAATTTGCTATAGAGTAGATCTTAAATATTCTCACCACAGAAAGGGTAGCTATGTGAAGAGTTGGATATATGTATCAGCTTGACTGTAGTGATCAGGTCACTACATCTATGTATATCAAAATCATGCTCTACATTTCACATAAATACAATTTCAATTAAAAATGCAAAGAAGCCTGTAATTCCAGTACTTGGGGAGGTGGAGGCAGAAGGACTGCTTGAGTAGTCAAATCAAATTAGACAAGCATGGTGGCATGCACCTTGGTCCCAGATACTTGGGGGCCGAGGCAGAAGGATTGCCTGAGCCCAGGAGGTCAAGACTGTGGTGAGCGGTAATCATGCCACTGCACTCCAGCCTGGGAGACAGAGTGAGACCCTAATCCCCAAAACAAACAAACAAAAAAGTGAAAACAAACTCTGAGGGCAGGCTGGTGCATTTTAATCTTTTGTTTAACTCTCTGCCTTTATTGTTCTGTTGCCTTGATCTGGTTTTTAGTTTCAGTCTATTGTCTGAGGAGCATTTCTAATTAATAAGTGCCTCAGATTTCTCTTGGAAAGCAAATTGGGTATAAATATACATCTCTAAAGATGAAGACATTCTGTTAGGAGAGATGTCAATCAGCCAAGTGTTTCTGGCAGGATTTGCTACACAAAACCACAGAAACATGCTGGGGCAAATCCAGATTAAACCCATGGATGAAGTCTCGTGGTGGAGACACTCACACCTGGGAGGCAGCCCATGGTCCCCTCCAGATCTAGCACAGGGTCTTGCCCGTAGGGAGTCCTCTGCTGACCACAAATGGGGGTACAGGATTGGAGCCCAGTCAGAATGGCCTGGAAGGAAAACCTGTCACCTGCAGGGCCTCTTTTGCCTGGCCTTCCTCCACTCCCCATCCTCCTGCATTCCTCATCCCAACCGTTTTGCTGGGACAAAATTCAGGCAAGACAGGTCCCGCACCAGAGGACAAGCCATGGTGGACTCAGGCCAGGCTTCATGCTCCTAACCCTTCCTTCTGGGATCATTTTGGCTCTTACTATTTCTATGATAGAAGTAGAGCAAATACTTCATTTATGGGAATACATTTAACACAAAAATTTAGGAAGACTAAAGATATAAATGCATTTGGTGTGCCTGAAAAAGTGATATAACTGACTCCTCAAATGGTCATGTGAAAACTGAATACCCATGTGCATAGACCTCACACCATTTACACAGATTGACCCAAAATATAACAAAGACTTACATGTAAGAAGACCTACAACTATAAAACTTGTAGATGACAACAGACATTTTTAATTTTGATGTGGTCTAATGTATCTATTTTTTTTTTCTTTTGTTGCCTGTGACTTTGGTGTTATATCCAGAAGATCATTGCCAAATCTAGTGTCATGAAGCTTTTCCCTGTTGTCACATGTATATACACACACACACGCCACATTTTGTTCTTCTGTTCATCTGATGATGGACGCTTAAGTTGCTCCCACTATTATGAATAATGCTGCTATGAACATGAGTGGACAAATATCTGTTTGAGTCTCTGCTTTCAATTATTTGGGGTATACACCCAGCAGGGACATTGTTGGACCATATGATAACTTGATTTATAATTCTTTTAAAGGATGACCATCCTGTTTTCTATAGTACCCACACCATTTTACATTTCTACCAATAGTGCACACGAGCTCTGATCTCCCTACATCCTTGCCAACACTTGTTATTTTCTGTGTTTTCTTTTTTATAATATCTTTTCCAGTGGGTATGGGGTGGCATCCCACTGCAGTTTTGATTTGCATTTGCTAATGTTCTGCTACTGAGCATCTTTCCATACACTTATTGGTCATTTGTATGTCTTCTTTGAAGAAATGTCTATTCAAGTTGTTTGTTCATTTTTCTACTGTATTATTTGAGTTTTTGTTGAGTTGTAGATTTTCATGCATTCCAGGTATTAGCCTCTTATCTGATATGTTATTGCAAATATTTTCTTTCATGCTATGAGCTGTCTTTCCATTTTTGGTTATGTCCTGGGCTGTGCAGACATTTTTAACTTTGATGTGGTTTAATGTATCTATTTTTTTCTTTTGCTGCCTGTGGCTTTGGTGTTATATCCAGAAAATCAGTGCCAAATAATTAAAGGCAGGGACTCAAACAGATATTTGTCCACTTGTGTTCATAGTAGCATTATTCATAATAGTGGAAACAACCTAAGTGTCCATCATCAGAGGGATAGAAAAACAAAATGTGTGTGTGTGTGTGTGTGTGTGTGTGTGTACATGAGGATAAACCCCCAATAAGCTAGAATTACCTTTTGGAGGGTGGGCCCCTTGTAGTACACTCAGAATTTGTTCTTCTGGATCAAACAGTCAACCTGTTTTTATCTGGAGATTTTGAGAAGGTTGCATCACAATTTGCAGAAGAAAACGAGTTGTGGCAAACAGGTAACTAGTTTTTCCACCATGTCAATGCACCTGCCCATATCACACTGAGTGTTCAGTAGTTTTGACCAAAAACGGCATGGTCCCCCATACCCCAGTCTCCCTATTCACCCGATATCAATCCGAGTGATTTTTATTCGTTTCCTGGGATGGAAAAAGTCCTCAGAGAGAAATGTTTTGCCCATGTGAAAGAGGTGAAACAGAAAGTGGCAGATGCACTAAAAGGCATCAAAATCGATAAGATCAAAAGGTGTTTTGAGCAGTGGAAAAAACACCTTGATAGGTGTATTGCATCAAACAGAGAGTCCTTTGAAGGTGACTGAAATACAAACATGTGAGAATAAATACATAATTTTTTCTAAATAAATTCTGAATGTTTTGCATCTGCCCTCATATACATACAATGGAATATTACTCAGCCTTAAGAAGGAATGAAAGAAATTCTGATACATACTACAACATGTTGAACCTTGAGGACATTATGCTAAGTGAAATAAGCCAGTCACAAAAAGACAAAGACTGCATGATTCCACTTTTGTGAGGTGCCTTGAGTATCTATCTAAACTATAGAGTTAGAAAGAAGAATTGCTTCTGTCTTGCCAGGAGGAGGGTCTGGAGAAAGGGGAGGAGAAGGTGGTTAATTTTAAGAGGCACAGAGTTTCAGTTTTACAAAATGAAAGTATTCTGGAGATGCCTGGTAGTGATGGTCACACAACAATGTGAATGTGCTAAATGGCACTGATCTGAACACTTAAAAATGGTTAAGGGTCAATTTTAGGTGTTTTTTTAAATCACAATTGAAAAGAAATAAAAAGACAACATTGATCCAAAGTATAAAACCCCTCTCCCAACACATGCCCAAGAAGTAACATGTATACAGCTTGTAGACAATTTTCTACAAGGTAAGTGACATAAGGATTGTTGTTTTGGGGGCATAGCCTGGTAAACCCAGCTGTATGCTAAAGGTGTTAGACTACGGAGATGCTTTCCACTGTGGACTCTGGCACTTTCCATCACACCTGGCATCCATCCTCTAGGTTCTGGATGCTGGAAGTGGAGCTGGAGTCCGTTTGCTGCCTTAACTCCGTGTCTCTGTGCCTGGGGTGGGGTCCCAGATCCATGGCCTTGTGTTCTGACTCCACGTTGATGTTAAGACCTTTCATTTGATACTCACTCTTCTTTCCTGTTTCCCCTTCCCTGCTGCACTAGAACCCTTTCCTTGAGAGACTCCTTTCTCTCAAGCCAGGCCCTGACCACTAGACACTCTGGCCAGACCCACTCCCTCCCTTGGGGCTGGGCCACACCATGTAGTTGGGGTGTTACTTCTGTGCAACGGCCTCCCTGGAACCCTGACATCATCACCTGCCTCACCAACTCCACCCTTGCAGGCCTGGAGCCCACATCCCGCCAGCCGGAAGCGTTGAGTCCCTGAGGGAACTGTCCTCCACTGAGAGAACCTCTCACCTAAGACAGTACTGCCTTCTGGAGTGCCCCACATGTAACATGTAGTGTCTCCCTGTGTCTGATTCGCTTTCTTCATCCCCTACAGGTGTGGTCCTGAGAGCTCACCCCACTAAACATCCCAAATGTGGATCATCTCAGGGTCTGCATTACTGAGGTCCCATCTCAGATCCATTCCCTCGGGATCCTTGTCTACCATTTCGCTTCTGCTGGCATGGTGGACCCATGGCCATGATGACAACAGAGCATCTCTACAGGGGGATGGTTCCCAAGGCCCGGACAGGAGAGGCGAGTTATATACTCTGACTCGAATTTCCATTAAACCATGTTTCTACACACACCCCACACCTTTCCCACCCCTGCCAAACAGCTTCAAGTTGAAGGTAGTGAGACCAAGGACACTCTTGTCCTCCTCCGCCCCTTCAGGCTTGTTCTCCCTACAGAGGAAGGGCCTTACGCCTCCTGGCAGGAGCTCCCCAAGGGCGCATGGGTCCCTTCCTCCTACCCTGGCCACACTCACCCTCCCCTTCCCTGGACCTGGGCTCAGGAAAAAAAGGCTATTGAGAGAAGTACCAAAACTGAAAATGGGAACTACAACAGGAAATATTTTAAACAAACTACAATCCACTACATCTGCATACATTCACATACACAAAACAAAATTACCACATAGATAGATTAGCAGATAGATGGACAGACAGATAGAGATAAATAGATGGATGGATAGATGGATGGATGGATGGATCGAGAGAGATGGTAAGATAGAAGATAGATACACAGATGGATGGATGGATGGATGGATAGACAGACAGACAGACAGATAGATGATAGTTGAATAGATAGAAGATAGAAAGACAGATGATAGATGGAGATGAATAGATGATAAATAAATGGATGGACAGAGAGATAGAAAGATGGAGATGGATAGATGGATGAATAGAGAGAGAGAGAGAGACAGAGAGAGAGAACCACAATAATGTATTGGATGCATGATATGAGACCAGAGAAGAAAGTGAGATCACACCAGATTTCTGGTTGGCCCTGAGACCTGAAAATATGTTTAGTGACTAAAGGCAAGAGAGTAACAGGAAGCAGCTCGTTGGTGGTGCTGGAATTTGCCAAGCGTAGCGAGATAGGAAGAACAAAGTTGGGCAGAGAGGAGTCAGACTTGAACATGTGGAATGTTGCTGCTCGGTGTGACCCATGGGGGCTGGCAGAGATCCAGGCTGCCAACACATACCCAGATTTCCTCAAGGCCACACAGATGCCAGAGACCGAGCCAGGATGGAGTCCAATTCTGACAAACTCCAGGCTTGGAACCCCAGGCAACACAGCCTCTGGCTATACCATTATGCTACCTCCAGAAAGAGAAATACACCACAGCCCTTGAACATAACAGCCTTAAAGAAGGAACTTTGCTGGTATTTTCTTTAGGTGCACTTCAGCAAAGAGAAACCAACTTGATCTTGAAAATAAGTTTTCCTGAATCCCTCTCTCAGGAAGGGTTTGGGAATGTCGAAATGTCCCACAATTTAAATGTTAAAAAATGTATTCGATCCCAAAAATTGACAGATGTTTTTTACTATTTATTTGGTTTTTTTAGAGACCATGTCTCTCTGTTTACCAAGCTGAAGTGCAGTGGGAAGATCACAGCTCACTGCAGCCTCCAACTCCTGGGCTCAAGCAATTCTCCCACCTTGGTCTCCCACAGGGCTGGGATTACAGGTGTAAGCCTAAATTTTTGGTGTTGATGTCCAATGTCATTAATTTGAGCTAACTGAAGAAATAATCTGAATTAATATAAATCATGAATCATTGAAATATTTTTAAAATGTATTTTTATGACTTTCCAGCAAATATAATTAAAGAAACTAAATGCTGGAGAAGAATTGTTGAGCCAAGACTTTAATCACAATTCCTTAAAGAGCAAGTTTTATTTATAATGCTCACATTGCATTGCAAATAGATCTTGCCAATATATTTCAAAACAGCTTGCTGTCTTATGTAAGAGCAACTTAATTTGCTTAATTAAGATGTTTAGTACATTTTTTTCTCCCATGATAATGCAAATAATCATGGTAGCAGATATTTACTGAGTGTGTACTATGTTCAGGCAGTTAGCCAAGCACTCGTGTGCAATCACCCCATTCCATCCTCCTAGCCATGAAGTAGACACAAATATTATCCTTGCATATGATGAAACTGAAGCTTGGAAAAAGGTGGACATGGTGAAATGGACTCACAGCCAGGTAATCTCATGGAGGAGACCATTCTCAGCCAACAAAGGGAGGTGCAGGGACAACAAAGATGACACTATGAACCGTCTGTGTTAATGGGCTCCAAAGCCATGGAGTTTATGATTGAGTAGAAACTTTCCCTTTATTATATACAATTTGAAATTAACTGCTCAGAGTTCATATTTTCTGAGTCAGATTTATTGAAGTATAATTTGCCTATAGGACAATTCACTTCCTTTAAGTGCACAGATCAATGAATTGTGACAGATTTATAGTCATGGAACCACCATGATGACCAAAATACAGCACACTTCCCCCGTCCTAAACACTTCCCTCAGTTCCTCTGTGGTCAGTTCACTCCTGCAGGCCACATTTCCTGGAAGCCACTGACCTGAATGTAGAAGCGGAGCAGACACTGTGGTATTTTGGGTCTGGCTTCTTTCCTTTAGCCGAAACCCTTTCAGGTGCAGCCATGCTGGTGCATGCACCTGGGGCTCATTCCTTTTGTCGCTGAGAAGTATCCCATTTGTAGAAGCACAACACAATTTGTTCATCTACTCACAAGTTGACAGACGTTGGAGCAGGTCCCAGTTTTTTGTAATTATGAGCAAAGCAGCTGCAAATATCCATGTTCAGGCATTTTTATTTCTTTTGAGTAAGTATCTGGGAGAGAAACTCTTGAGTCATCTGGTGAGTGTATGTTTACCCTCAAGATGCTGCCCAATTGTCTTCCAAAGTAGCTGTGTCATTTGCATTCTCACCAAAAATGAAAGGGAGTTCCAGCTCTTGCGTTGTCCAACTTTTGAGTTTTAGCCACTCTAGTAAGTGTGTGGTGGCATCTTATGGTTTTAATTTGCATGTCTCAAATGACTAATGATGTTCAGCATAGTCTCATTTGCCATTCTTTATAGCTTTGTTAAAATATCTGTTCAAATCTTTTGCCCATTTTTGTTGGGTGTTTGTCTTCTTTTTTTTTTTCTTTTTTTGTTGAGTTGGAGTCTCACTCGGTCACCCAGACTGGAGTGCAGTGGCCGCTCCCGGCCACCGCAGCCTCGCCTGTTGGCCTCCGGCGATCCTTCCGCCTCAGTCTTCCCAGTAGCCGGAATTACAGGCACGTGCTACCACGCCCGGCTGATTTTTGTTTTTGATTGTAGAGATGAGGTCTCGCTGCCCAGGCGGGTCTCGAACCCGCGGGCTCAGGCAATCCACTCACCTCAGCCTCCCAAAGGCGCGGGATTACAGGCTGAGCCACCAAGCCCGGCTTGGTGTTTGTCTTCTTATTTTCTAGTTGTAAGAGTTCTTTATGTGATCTGAATATAAATCCTTTATCAGGTATGTATTTTGAAAATACTTTATCCCAGTCTGGCCAGTCTTTAGATTTTTTGACAGTGTATTTTTAAGGACAGAAGGATTTACTTTTTATGAAGTCCTATTTACTTACATTTTTTAAACAGTTCATGCTTTTTGTGTTCTACCTAAAAATACCTTTGACTAAATTCATACTATTTTCTATGAGTGTCATTGTTTTAGCTCTAACATTTAGGTTAATGATCCATTTCTAGTTACTTTTGTCAATGATGCAAGTATCAAGATTTATCTGTTTATAAATATCCAATTGTTGAAACACGAGTTATTAAAAAGATGATATTTCCCTCTATAGAATTACCCTTGCATCTATGTCAAAAATCAGTTGACATAAACATGAGGGCCTCTATTTGTTCCATTGACTGCTATGTCTATTTTTATGCCAATACTATACTTTATTACTCTATCTCTGTAGTATAACTTTAAAACACACATTGTGAGTTCTACAACTTTATTCTTCTTCTGCAAAGTTGTTTAAGTCATTCTATGTTGCTTGAGTTTCCACTTAAGTTTAAGAATCAGCTTAAAATTCTCAAGTTTAAGAATCAGTGGAAATTCCATGAGAAAAAGTGCAGAGATTTTGACTGACATTGCAATGAATCTCAAAACCACTTTGAAAAATCAGCACTTTAACAAGGTTGAGTCTCCTAACTATGACCTTAACATTCTTTATTGATTTTGATCTTCTTTAACCTCTCTGGGGTGTTTTACAGTTTTCAGTATACAAACCTCGCACATATTCTATAAGACATATCCCTGAGTGTTTAATGTTTTGGATACATTTTAATTTCAATTCCTAATTTTTTGCCTGGATAAGGAAATGCTATTGACTTTTGCATATTTACCTTGTATTCTGCAACCTTACTAAACTCATTAGTCTTGGATTTGTTGTAGATAATTTGGAAACTTCTATGTAAATAATCATACTGCATGCAAATAAAGGCATTTTTCTTTCTTCCTTACCATTTTTTTAGTATTTGTTTATTTTTACTTTATTGAACAACTAATAATTTTCAGCACAATGTGAAACAAAAATGGTGCCAGTGAACATCCTTGTCTTGTTCCCAGTCTTGAGGCAAAAGTGTTCTCTTCCACCAGAATTTTTATGAGAAAAGAATTTTAGTTTTGTCAAGTGATATTTTATGCATCTATTGAGATGATCATATGGTCTTTTCTTTTACTCTGTTAATATGGTAAATTATATCAATTTATTTCCAAATGTTAAACCAACATTCTTGGGATAATTTCTACTTTGTTATGATGTATTATTCTTTATGTACTTCCAGATTCAACTGCTAAATTTTCCTAAGAATTTTTTAGTGTATGCTCATGAGAGAACTTGTCCTGCAGTTTTGTTTTTTATTTTTTCCTCGTAATGTCTTCGCCTCTTTTAGTGTCAAGGTGATTCTGGTTGCATAAAACAAGTTGGGAAGTGCTCCCTCATCTTCTATTTTCTGGACACTTCTGTGTAGAGTTGGTGCTATTTCTCCCTTAAATGTTTGATAAAATTCACTATTGAGCCTAATTAGTCTTGAAAGCATTGTTGTGGGGAGGTTTTTAACTATAAGTTCAACATCTTTAATAAACACAAGATTATATAGCTTAAACAGTTTTTATTTATCCATCTCCAAGCTCTCTGACTTTTTCCACTGTTATGCCCAGTCTGTTAACAAGTTCCTTAAGGAATATTTCATCTCTGGTATCACTTTTACAAGTTTCTCATCCATTTGACTCATCGTGATGGCTTTCCTCTCTACTGAAATTCACTGTCTGTCCAACACAAAACATGATGATTTAGCATTCACTTTCCCACTAGGTCTTTTACGGTGTCAATCAGTTTTGTTTTTTTTTTGAGTTGGAGTCTCACTCTGTTACCCAGACTGGAGTGCAGTGGCCGCTCCCAGCCACCGTAGCCTCGACCTGCTGGGCTCCGGCGATCCTTCCGCCTCAGCCTTCCAGTAGCTGGAACTACAGGCGAGCACTACCACGCCCAGCTAATTTTTTGATTTATTGTAGAGATGAGGTCTCGCCAAGTTGCCCAGGTGGGTCTCGAACCCGTGGGCTCAGGCAATCCACTCACCTCGGTCTCCCAAAGTGCGGGATTACAGGTTGAGCCACCAAGCCCGGCCAATCAGTTATTTTTAAATCCTGTCTGTTGATTCCAGCATCTGTGTCAGTCTTGACAATGGGTTGTATTTTTCATTTTGCTTTTGTTTGTTTGGGTATGTCTTTTAGTAGTTTTTTCAAATGCTAGACAGTGCGTGTAGAGGAAAGCAGAGATGGAAGTGAATCCTGCCTTTCTCCATCATTCCCAGAGCACTGAGGGTGGACTTTGACGGTCAGTAGTTGACCTGGGTTTGTGTTTTGTTGGTGTTCCTGCTGCCTTCAGTGTGCCATGGTCTTCAAATCCCTCCGGAGGCCTGCCAAGCCTTTGCTGTGCCTGCCATGGGACTAGGGTGCTGGCGTCGCACACCTGGTTGGCTCGCCACACCACACTCTTTCTTACTGTGAGGCTCGTGGTGAGACCTGGGGGTTCCCGGCCCTCCTACCCAGCCTGTCTTGGAGGCAGCCCTGAGGACCTGGGCCTCGTGTGGCCAGCCCACCCCCATGAGGTCTGGGGTGGGAGCAGACCTCTTCTTTGCTCCAGCTCAGGACATGGCAGGTCTCCACCCCCTCACCTGGGCATGGAACGCTTTGCTTCTTCCTGGTCTTGAGTCTCAGCCCCACATTCCCTGGACCAAAGGTAGATGCTGTGACCTTCTACCCAACTTGCAGCTTGCAGCTGGAGGAAGCAGGGAGTCTGACCCTCTCTCTGACCTTAACTCTGACATCTCTCCACAGGCAGGTCTACTCCCTCTCCCAGGGGCTTGGGAAAAACTGGGTGGGTTCTTTGCCTGTGCTCCACCAAGAAGGCTGCCCTAGGGGCCCCCCTGCCCCAGGACCCTGCGAAGGCCCAGAGAGAGAGCCAGGGAGTGAGAAGGGACCACCATGTCCATGGCTTCGGGACGCCAGGCCAACACTGAGTCTATAACTTGGTGTGCTCTCGTAGCCTGCCGTGGGGGTGGCTGTGCCAACCACTGGTCTTCTGCTCATGTCCCATGGCTCCTAGGAAAGACTCGTCACCCCTGTAGGATGCTCTGCTAGCTGCTCTGCTCACTATGAGCTCAGAAGAAAGGATGGTTTTGCAACTTACCTCGCTCTTCCCATTGCTGAGAGGGTGCTCTTGGGCTTTCCATACCCTAAGCAGAACTGGAAGTTTCTGCTGTTGCAGTTGCTTAGTTAGTTGCTTTTTTACAAATAATCTATGCAAACTCTATCTTTTCATACATAATTATTTTTTTGAGTCGGAGTTTCACTCTGCCACCCAGGTTGGAGTGCAGTGGCACGTTCACGGTCACTACAGCTTCGACATGCTGGGCTCAGACAATCCTTCTGTCTCAGCCTTCCAAGTAGCTGGAACTAGAGGCGTGCACCACCACACCCAGCTAATTTTTGGATTTATTGTAGAGGCAAGGTCTTGTTATGTTGCCCAGGTTGGTCTCAAACCTATGGGCTCAAGCAATTCTCTCATCTTTGCTGAAATTACAGGCGTGAGCCACCACATCTGACTTCATACATATTTAGAACAAAGCTTTCACATGAGGAATGGAAATTCAGAAGTAGAATTTTTTCAAATTCACAATTTGCTTAAAAGCCAGTGCCCGTGCCTGCAATGAAGACACACACTCAGAACACTGACTCTGCAGCATTCACTACAAGTCCTGACCACATACTCAAAGCTCCACATGCCCAGCGGGACTACAAGTCACGGCTGAGGATCTCCCTCATTCAATCCCGGTAGGAGTTGGTTGGCAGCTAACATCATTTGCTAAAATCAGTGCCCTGTCCAACAGAGGCACAATCTAGCTGGAATTGATTTTTTTCTCCCCCCCTTTTTTTTTGAGTCGGAGTCTCCCTCTGTTGCCCAGGCTAGAGTGTAGTGGCATGCTCACGGCCAACATAGCCTTGACCTGCTGGACTGAGGCGATCCTTCCACCTCAGCCTTCCAATTAGCTGGAACCAGAGGCGCACGCCACCACAGCTAATTTTTTGATTTATTGTAGAGATGAAGTCTCGCCATGTTGCCCAGGCTGGTCTCAAACGAACTCCTGAGCTCAGGCAATCCTCTCGCCTTGGCCTCCCAAAGTGCTGGGATTACAGGTGTGAACCACCGCACCCAGCTTGACTTTTTCAAGGAAGTTAAATAACATAAGGAGGGAGGGAACTTTTCACATATGAAGCTGAGTACTCCTGACCTTCCAGCGTGTCGGTTTGGGGGAGGCAGGCATGGATGTGTCCTCCTGCCTGAGGACAGTGTTGTGCTTCTGCAGGAAAATGTTCTTATTTTTGAGAGAGGCACATTGAAATATTTAAAGTGAAGCCTGATGGTTTATATATTTCACCTAAATATACTTTAGCAACAAACATCAACGAAAAATACAAGCACAATCAAACAAAAGGTCAACTATTCCACATTCACAATCTCCCAGTTGTGCTGAGAAATGTATTTTACTGTTTGGATTCTTTAAATTAGGCTCTAATAAAAGTGGGTGTCACTTTTTTTTATCATGTCCCTACATCTCTTTAATATGTAGCATCCTCTCAGTCTTTTGTTCCAGGTATGTGGCCTTTAGACAAACCAGATGTGCCCTAGACAGTACCACTGTGGTTATCAGAATCTTGGCTCCAAAGACAGATGTCCATTTGCCAAGCCCCAGCACCTGTAAACATATAACAGGACAAAAGAGGTTTTACAGATGTGACTAAGGACCTTGAGGTGGGAAGACCATTCTGGACTATTCAGGTGAGTTGTTTATTATTCTTATTATTACTATTATTACTATTATTATTATTGTTTTGAGTTGGGGGTCTTTGCTGGGTGACTTCTCCTCATCGTTGATGTCTCACCCTAAGCACCGCATACGTGGAGAAGCCTCCTACACCCAGACTCTGCTAGGACAGGCCCACCCCAAAGCATTCCCATCACCCCAGCTCTCCACAGCACCCATCACTCCATGGAAGGTTCTTACCAGGTCAGCTGTCAATCTGCAAGATCACTAAAACCTAAGACCTGAACTTTCAGAATGGCTGTGTCTTCTATATTCCTGAATCATGGTGTCCAGCCCGGGGCCAGACCCATGAACTCCACAGACTTTGTTGGAAGGATAAAAGTGGGGGGGATGGCTGGAGGGCGGGTGGGCTTGGGTCACATGTATAGCTGGGGGTTGAGGTGCCCAAGGTCACTCCGCCGTGAGTGCCCATGAGACCGCCCATCATTCAATATGGAGACTAGAGAGGGGCCCTCTTGTTGCATGCCCTGTTCATTTGTAAATGTGCATTTATGGGACCAAACCTTGTCAAGTAGCCTTGGATCCTCCAAAGCACAGGAGCTGTGCCCTGCCTGCACTCCGGTCCCATGTGCCTAAGGACACCAGCCCTCAAACCTATGGGCTCAGGCAATCCTCTCATCTCTGCCTCCCGACGTGCTCAGATTACAGGCGTGAGCCACCACACCTGGCTTCATACATAATTAAAATAAAGCTTTCACATGAGAAATGGAAATTCAGAAGCAGAATTTTTTCCAATTCACAATTTGCTTAAAAGCCAGTGCCCATGCCTGCAATGCAGAAGAGAGCAGGGGCTTACAGAGCCATGTCCTCAAGCAGGCTGGAATTCCTACCTTCGCTTTCTTTGCAAACAAGTTAGGTAGCATTTGTTCCATTCCTCTGACATGAGACAGAGATAAGACTCAGGAACCAGGAACCATGGAGCTCCCACCTGGCCCTTACTAACCCATGGATCCCACCAGAGGGAGTGAAGGCCTGCCCTCCCATGTGTATTTGGCAAGAGGGATGTTTTGGTACTACATCCTGCTAAAAAATATGTTTCCACGATTCCCCAGAGGATTTTATGATTCACATAAGTTACAAAATCTGTCTTCACACTCAGCTCTCAACTGTGTACGTGTTATGAGGGTGTGTGTTTTTTTTTGTTTTGTTTTCTATTTTACTACTTTACAATAGCTGAGGCATAATGAGCTATACAGTTTTCTGACCGACACCTAGCATCTTACCCAAATACATACAGCATTATCTACAGAGAAAAGTCCACTCAATTAAAATATGTGTGTATATCTCCTTACCATAATTATTTAAATTATCCATTTGAGATTAATAAAATTTTAGGCACTTTTATAATTCTTGAGATTCAATTAAATACCCAACCTGTGAGGTATCAGAGATCTCAGCTATAAAATGAAGGTATACGTTTTAAAAGTGTCTCTAGCTAAAGTTTTCCTGGATTTTATGAACACATAAAAAAATCATTTGGGGCCTGAGTGCCAGGGCTCATGCCTGTAATCCCAACACTTTGGTGAGAGGATTGTCTGAGCCCAAGGATTAGAGACTAACCAATTAAAAAAAAATTTTTTTTTTTAATTATAGAGACCTTGTCTCTACAGTAAATACAAAAATTAGCTGGGTGTGATGATGCACACTTGTGGTTCCAGCTACTTGGAAGACTGAGGCAGAAGGATGGCCTGAGCCCAGGAGATTAAGGCCATGGTGACCATGATTGTGCCACTGCACTCCAGCCTAGGGCATAGAGATTCCAACTCAAAATAATAAGAATAATTTTTGTGTTTTTCCAATTAAAAGAGAGAATTTTGAAATGAGAGGAGAATAGAGAATCTCTGTGTGACTATGCAGGGTCTGTGAGTTCCACGCAGCCTCGGCCTGGGGAACGCAATCCAGAGAAAGTTCTGTCCCAGAAACAAGCAGCCTCCAAGGGCTCGTGGGAGTGAGCCCACAAGCTGTGCGTGCAGCATGCAGAGGACAAGGAGGGACAGGTGTAGTCCGCACACCGGGACCCTCGCATTCCCAGGGTGCCTGCAGCCTGTGTCAAGGCCTGGATAAGCAAGGGATAGGCCACAGCATTGACACAGGCCATGAGTCCAGCAGCCAAAGATCTATCCACAACCGAGGGTGCGCTGGGGAAAATCAGGGTTCCAGAAGAAGCAAGCATGACTGCAGGAAAAGTTTGTGTTTGAAATTCCCTTATTTGTCAGTTCTCGGCCACACAGTACTTAGCAAATTATATGACTCTGATACCTCAGTTTCACCGCCTGAAAATGGAGGGAAGTAACAGAGCTCTACACACTTCCCAGGGCTTAGGCAGGGTGTGAGGGGCCAGAAACTGGTGCTCACCAGAAGGCAGGGGTCCCCTGTCACCGCATCCCTCCTCTGCAGGAAGGGTGACCATGCCCCAGCATTCCCGAAGGCTCAAACACGGAGGCCTCACAGGGACCCAGATGCCAGGTCAAGGCTCTCTCTGTACGCCAGACACAGGAACAGTGCAGCTGGATTCAGGGTTTGCTTGATGATTTAGCAAGATTTTGACCCAGAAGGTGCTTCTTGCTGTGATGGGGTGAGTGCCATTTTCTCTGGAGATAGGTGCTTTCTTTATGAGACCACCCATGAAATCCCTGGGTCACAGGGTGGATACCGCTCTTTACCCAGAGGCTACTGTGAACCCAATGCGGGTCCACTGCAGGGTTGCTGCACCAGCAAGGGATGGGGACCCGCTCTAGCCACCAGCTCTTGGGGAACATCGCCTCAGAGCTCTCAGATCACGGGACAGGATCTCCAGCTGGGTGAGGTTTTAGAGAATGTTCCTGCTCACACTAACTGTGTAATCCTTTTATTTCCAGAGAGAAAGCACCCTGGGAAAACTGCAACTGCTGACTTCATTATAAAAGCAGAAAAATGAGGCTCTTGGACACAGAAAAGAGCTGCAAGACCTCTCTACTGCCTCAAGTGACGATGATGACACTTGAAGGTGAAAGCAACAACCCAAGGATGGATGTCTACCATGACAAGAGTCAGGCTCCCCGTCTTTCAGATTCTGGCAAATAATTACCACTTACTCCTCAAGGAATGGGCCATACCCATTTTCTCTACAAAATCGTACATCTTCCTTCACATCTGCCTCCATAAATGCTAATGTTCAGAAGCCAGTGCCATCATCACCACCCCTGTGTGCTCAGGGAGAGGCTGTGTGTTTAACGCAGATGGCATCTCAGTGCTCGGCCACATCACCCTGTTTCCTAAAGGCATTATGTTTACAACACCCTGTTCAAGAATTTCTGTGAGGATGAAAGTCATTCTCATCTGCTAGATGGAAAAACAGTAAGAAAAGCAAATGCACATGGGTTGACATGTCACTGACTTATATAACGCCCGCTCCATAGAGACAGTCACAGGCGCCAACTTGCAGGCTAGGAAGCGTGCTTTATCAATCTTCTTTCAGAACCAGCAGTGATCGCTTTTAGACCATAATTGCGTTGCTCTTAATTGCTTTATTAGTTCCTAGGCCCCATTATTCATTGTGTCTCATTTCTATTCAAACCAGTTAGATTGTTTTTCCTTTTTTTTAAAGAGGAACAATGAAACTCTGGGTTCCAGAAACAGGAGGGGTGATGTACCTCTGTGTGGGTGGCTCACTCAGCCTGGTCCAGGAGACACCTGCTGGCACCAGCACGTTCGCCCAGAGTGCCTGAGCACACCAGGGCAGTTCTCGTCCCACGTGTTCTGTGTTTCCACAGTCTCCTCCCCAGCCATCCTTCTCACCTCTCCCTGAGCACACAGAACCATCAAGGAGTCCCTGCTGTAACCGCTCACCTGGGAAGCCAGAGAGTTGGTCGTGGGAGGAGGTCACAGGGATAGGGGCCCAGGAGAATACCCACGAGCTGCCCACGGACCCTCCGGATATCCTCAGAGGAGGCCGCGCGTCCAGGCATGGGGGTCCACCCTTGACTTCTTGGCCAGCACTGTGTCATCAGCATCCTCATGGCTTGCAGTGACTGTCACCTGGTGGCCAAGACCCCAGTAATATCCTGAGAGCTCTCGGCCAGCTGATGGCTGACATCAGAGAGTGCTCCAAGGCCCCACCTCACCCACATTGCAGATACTTCCTGTTCTGCTATCAAAGCACAGAGTGAAACTTGAAGGGGGAGCAGTCCCTCAGTCTCGAGGGACTCCAGTAAAAACACACCTGTGCCTGTAGGAATTTCTTTGGATTTCATTTTCTAAGGTTGACCCGATAAGAAAATGGTCTCTGTTACTCTTAGTAAACATGACCCTGAAATCTAAACACTTTAAAGATATATACAAGGCCGGGCTCAGTGGCTCAGCCTGTAATCCCGTGCCTTTGGGAGGCTGAGGTGAGCGGATTGCCTGAGCCCACGGGTTCGAGATCCACCTGGGCAACTTGGTGAGAACTCATCTCTACAATAAATTTAAAAATCAACCGGGCGTGGTAGCACATGCCTGTAATTCCAGCTACTTGGAAGGCTGAAGCGGAAGGATCGCCAGAGCCCAGTAGGTCGAGGCTGTGGTGGCCAGGAGCAGCCACTGTACTCCAGTCTGGGCAACGGAGTGAGACTCCAACTCAAAAAAAAAAAAAAAAAAGAATACACAAAACAAACAGGCATGGTGGCTTATGCCTATAATCCCAAAACTTTGGGAGCCTGAGGTAGGAGAATCGCTTGAGACCAGGAGTTCAAGGTCAACCAGGGCAACATAGCGAGACCCCATCTCTACAAAACATAAAGAAAAAAGGAAAAAGGAAACAGAAACCAGCTGACTTTGGAAGGAGAAATAAGTATTTTAAAGAATAAATAACAAAATAAGAAAGATATACAACAAATTCTAATATTTTTCACAGTTTGTTCTGTGAAATAAAAACTCACCTAAAAATCTCTGTATCTAAAAGTACACTGGGACCAGAGATTGCAAACAGCACAGAGACCTGGGAGCATGGTACTGCCTGGTGCTTGGGAGACTTTGCGTCTGTGTTGTAGGAACAGTGGGTCGAGCAGTCTGCTGGGAACACGGGACACCGGCTCTCCTGAGTCCACTCAGAACAGGGTCTGCCCACACCCCTCCACCCTGCATGGGAGCCCCAAGGGGGTGATGGCAAGGTAGAGCTGCTGTCCTGTCCTGCCCATCCCATCCTGTCTGCACGAATGGCTCCATGGCACAGTGTGGCTGCATGAGCCTCAGCAGTGCAGCTGAACTCCCCAAGCACTCCTGGCAAAATGTCCAGACTGGGTTTCCCAGACAATGAGGTGGCAGGTCCCCTATGGACTCGCGACAGCTACTCAATGAACCCTGCAGGGCAGTGCCCAGTCAAGGATGCATCTGTTTCTCCCACTAAACTGTACACTCTCTGAGGGGCTCAATGCCCGGTTTGCCTCACTGCACATGACGTGACCTGTGAAGGATGGCAGGTCATGGGAGGTCATCAAGCCTCACAGAGCAGATGCGTCACTGTTCACAGAATAAATTTTGCTTCCAGATTTTTCTTCTATGGCTGTGATGCTTCTCTACTGAACCCCTTCAAATAATCCCTTAAAGATGTTTTTCTTAGTGGAATCTGATTTTTTTTATTGTTGGTTAAAACGGAGTCCCCAATCCCTGGACCAGAGACAGATCTGTGGCCAGTTAGGAACCAGGTGACAGAGCAGGGAGTGAGCAATGGGTAAGCAAGCGAAGCTTCATCTGTATTTACAGTCACTCCCCATTGCTCACATCACCGTCTGAGCTCCATCTTCTGTCAGATCAGCAGTGGCATTAGATTCTCATGGTAGCATGAACCCTATTTTGAACTGCGCATGCAAGGGGTCTAGGCTGTGTAGCTCCTTATGAGAATCTAATGCCTGAAAGTCTGAGGTGGAGCTGAGGCAGTGATACTAGTGCTGGGGAATGGCTGCAAATACAGATTAACATCAGTAGTGAGGTTTAACTGCACAGAGATCATAATCAATCAATTGCTTGCAGACTCAAATCAAATAATAATTTCATAATAATTATTTCATTATATATTACATGTAATAATAATAAAGTGCACAGGTGTCATGTGTTTGGAGCATTCTGGAACCATCCCCCCACACCAGTCTGTGGAAAAATTGTCATCCAGGTAACTGGTCCCTGATGCCAAAAAAGTTAAGGACTGCTGGTTTAGAATATAAAGGATGCCTGCCTCTGATGTACCAAGTGACATTAGACCAGGAGTCCTCCCCATCAAACAATCCCTTAAAGACATATTTCCTAATGGCATCTGTTGATGTTTTTGGCGTTTGGAATATAATGGATGCCTGCCTCTAATGTGTCATATGACATTAGACCAAGAGTCCACCTGTCCTGTGAATTTATACCACAAACTTCCCAACACTGGTACTGCCTTTGGAGAGAGGAAGCCTTTCTTTCAGCAATGGGGCAGAAAGACATGCTGCCCTCACACCCCAGCTCAGCACACATGCCCTGTCTTCCACAGGACTTTTGCCAGAATTCGTTTTCTCAGATGTTGGGCAGACCATGGCACAAGACACAGTGGACAAGGATCCCACATCGAGATATTTATACATGGCATATCCCAAATGTGTTCTATACTTTAAAGATATGCAAGAAGACTATTCCACGAAAAAATCCATGTCAATGAAATTATAAGCTGCCATAACGACAATATCCTCACCTGTTCTCCTCCACAACAAGCCTCACTCATCCGTCTATCCTTCAGCACTGAGCATGTTGTTGGTCCACAGGTTATCAATAGATATTCTTGACTGAGTGAACAAGAGAACGGTTTTTGATTTGAATGATTTTTTTCCTAAATAAGATGGCTTTTTAATTAGCATACATGTTTAGACCGGCAAAAGGCATGAAATTTTTTATACTCAGTTTCATTGCTATTTAATTTTCTCCTTTTATCTGAGCCCTAAGTCCCTCACTTACGGATGACCTTGCAAATTACCACTCTGAAGGCCAAGGAGAAAGTGCAAATAAAAGCTTGTCTCTAACAAAAATCAGACAACCGCATAGAATATCCGAATGATGCCCATCTACAGCTAAACCAAAAAATTGCTTGTCAATTTTTCAGCATCATTTATCAGAAACAAAGAAGAAACAAGAGATTTCTTCCAGTAATTTTTCACTATTCCTTCAAGCACTACAAATGCAACTAGGTAATAATATTACAGTCCTGAAAAATACCCCTACAATTTGTTGAGAACTCTCTTTCTACATTTCTAAGAACCAAAGACATATTTATTTAAATATCAAGAAACAGTAATGATTTCCTCTTTCTCATATTCCATAATCAAAAATAACTTTTAAGGGGGTCAGTTGTTTTTATTGCATTTCTGTAGTGGGGCTACAACTAGATTTCCTTAAAAAAAAATAGGAAGATGGCTGGACACAGTGTTTCACCTCTGTAATCCCAGCACTTGGGGAGGCCACGGTGGGAGGATTGCCTGAGCCCGGGAGTTCAAGAGCAGCCTGGACAACATAGAAAGACCTCATCTCTATAAAAATAAAAATTAAAAAATTAGCCAAGCATGGTAGCACATGCCTGTAGTCCAAACTACTTGAAGGACTGAGGCAGGAGGATCATCTGAGCCCAGAGGTCAAGGTTGTGGTGAGCTGTGAGCGTGCCACTGCACTCCAGCCTGGGAGACAGTGTGATAGTCTGACTCAAAAAAAAAAGTTAAGGATAAGACAACTTAAGACTATTAGTAAATATTGTTGCTAAATTAAAGAATTCCCCTTAATTAACTTAGTTGTTTAAGTACATTGGGGCATACGCTGTGTTACTGTCTGAATTTTGCATCTCCCAAAATTCACATGTTGAAATCCTCACTGCCAAGGTGATGGTGTTAGGAAGTATGAACTTTGGGTGAGGTCATGAGGTTAGAGCCTCATGAATGGGATTAGTACCCCTGTGAGAGACCCCAGAGAGATTCCTCATCCCTTTTGCCACGTGAGGACATGGAGGAGGCAGGAAGCGGTTGCTCACCAGACACTGAATCTGCTGGTGCCTTAATCTCGGACTGCCAGCCTTCAGAACTGTAAGCAATAAATGTGTGTTGTTTAGAAGCCGCTGGCCTTTGGCTTTCTGTCACAGGAGCACGACATCAGTTCGCATGATTTTACTTCTCACTCTGGGCCTATCAGAATGAACAGCCTATCTCACCAATGCTGGCTTGGGGCCATGCAGTCAGCCCTCCTGAAACCAACAGCCTAATCACCACATACATCTGCCTACAGTAAATACACTGAAGTTTCCCTGGAAGTCAGAGCTCTTACAAAAACCTGGCAGAGTATTATTAAAAATGCCAGCCAGGCATGGTGACTCACGCCTATAAGCCCAGCACTCTGGGAGGCTGAGGTGAGACGATTGCCTGAGCCCACGGGTTTGAGACCAACCTGGGCAACTTGGCAAGACCTCATCTCTATAATAAATTTAAAAATTAGCTGGGTGTGGTGGCATGTGCCTGTAGTTCTAGCCTCTTGGAAGGTTGAGGTGGAAGGATCATCACCTGAGCACAGCAAGTCGAGCTGCAGTGGCTGTGGGCCATGCCTGCCTGAGCAACAGAGTAAGACTCCAACTCAAAAAAAAAAATACCAGCCAGGGGCTTGCTTTCTCTGAGACCCTAGATCTGATGAATTTGCCAGGAGGGTTTGCCTTCCTTCCTCACCCCTGCCACTTTGCAAGTACCGAATTGAACCCACATCTTTTCAGGAAAGCCACTGGCTCACACATCTCTTTACCCTTTGACCTCTGCACAACCAGCAAAAGCAGCACCGTGCCTGCTCTCCCAGGGACTCAAAGGTACATGACCAACCCAGGGTTATACTCAAGGATGCAGCTAGATCGTTCCAAAACCAGCAGAGAGCAGACTCCAGACTCCCAGATCGGTAACAAAAGCACAGAACTGAAAGGCAGCCAGCTAAAGATAGGCAGCTTAATGCCATTTTCCTTATTTAACCAATATATTATGTCATCTGATCATGAGATCCAGGGACACCGGGCTTAAATTTTGCACGGGTGTGCACGGGTTTAAAGGGTGGTGAAACGCAGCTTTCAGCATCCAAGCAGACCATTCTGTAAGACCGGTAATGTCCATCGATCCAGCCCTCCCAGTCTACAATATTTCCCAGCTGTTTTTGTGCAACAGCGTTGCAGATTTCTTAACTTTTATGGGTCATGGCTGAGCCACTCAGGCTGCAAAGGTTTGTCAATTGCCACGTCAGCATCCCACGGCTCTAGCCGCCTTTGAGAGGCTGTCCTTCATCAGTGGTGGAAATGGGGCTGCATCATTGAGATGCCTGGACCATCGCGTCCACTCCACCTTCCAGTGTGGTTCCTGCATGTCTGAGGTCCCCCTCACAGATAGAGTGTTGTTACCACACTTACCCCTGTAACACCAACATTGCTGGGATACCTTCACTTTATTCAAGGCTAAGTTTTCTGTTGCCTGGATCATGAGAGAGTTTGGATTATCCTTTCCACATCTCCTGTTGGGAGGTGACCCCCAGTGTTAGAGGTAGGGCCTGGTGGGGGGTGTTTGGGTCATGGGCAGATCCCTCATGAACGGCAGGGTGCCAACCTCGTGGTCATGAGAGAGTTCTCGCCCTGTGAGTTCCCTTGGCACCCCCTCCTCGTTTACTTCCGCTCTCTACATGTGACACAACTGCTCCCTTCCGCCATAACCGTGAGGCCTCACTAGAAGCCCAGCAGGTGCCAGCACCAAACAGAACCATGAGCCAAATAAATCTTTTTCCTTTATAAGTCACTCAGTCTCAGGTATTTCTTCAGAACCATGTAGAACGGACTCATACAGTCAAGAACATGCTCCCATGTGACACGAAGATGGAAGTGTGTGCCATCAGTGGCAATGGGGGCTCTTTTTTCTTTTCCATCCTATCTCCACCTCAGATGTTGCCTTCTCAGCAGGATCCCAGCTCTCTTTCCCTTTTATCCTGTCTCGCCCCCTCCCCTTTCCAGTGGGCCTCTCGGCAACGTCCATTCAGCCTCTCACCACGCAGATCAGGGTCCTTGCACCTGCTTGTGGAAGGGCAGCTTCCTCTTATGAGATCTGCTCTCTCCGAGCCCCAGCCAACAAAGCACAAGGCATTTTGAGGAGCTACACTATGAAATTTGCAGAGGGTTACCCCTCAAGCCTTCTCAACGAATGATGATACACCAGCCCCTGTTCAACCTCCATGCCAGAAGACTGAATTTCACCTTTGCTTGTGGGGTCTTTCCTCCTATACTCCAGCTATTCCTTTTGTGGGAAACTACTGAATATAAAATAATAAGCACATAATCTGTATGTGTGTATATATATGTTTGCATATATATATGTGTACATAGGTCACTAAAACAACCACTCACAGGCCATTAATTTCAAACTCCTATTTCCCCTCCGCCCCACCGTCCAGGCCCAATCTCCCCAAGTAATTGGGCTATAATAAAACGTGTATAGTTACTTCTTCCGCAGTGTCTTCTGTGGTGGGCTCTGTGTCCAGGTTGACCTCCTCCTCGGTGGTCTGACAACAAAGACATATATTAAATTTAGTTAGCATTGCAGAGTGTTTGTAAACAGCCTCACACAAGTTATCAATACAAAGAAGAATGAAGGAACTAGACAATGTGGTAGTTCAGCAGAACACAGGAAACTGTATCCTTCCCACCTGAACTTACTTGTGGCTGTGTGATGTTTCATGCCAGAAAAGGAGCCTTTATGTAACTTGATAAAGGGAGTGTTCATATTCAAAGTTAAAAATTACTAAGTAAATGAAGTGTGTGTAGCTCACAGCACAAGCAAGAGAAGAGGGTGGTGATTTATGCAGCCTCCTGATTAGTGGGGGGCAGGGGGATGTGGATTTCCATGAAGCTAGAAGACCACCATAGACAAGGTGGAAGCACAGAGGGAGGGCGAAGGCATGTGGAACCACTCCCACCTCAGTGGAAAAAATCAGTCTTGGGTTAATGCCAGGAGAATGAATTCTACCAAAGAGAAAAGGCCTATCCCATAAAACACAACACAAAGTGTCTCTGTAGTTTAAGGTTTAACCAGGAGGGTCTGGGTCTACATTTTTGCTTTCTGCTTCATGACTTGCAAATTGCTTAACCTCGGCCTCAGTCCTCCTCTATAAAATCAGGGACATAGCAGTACAGTACCTCTGCCTAGGGATGGGGGCCGTTCCAGGGAATAAGGCCTGCACAGACATCCGTGTGGGCTGTCACACCATAGACACTCAAAGCTAGCGGCTGTCATCATCACTATTTCTAGTTTCGTCTTCTAACCCAATAGCCACAAGATCACAGTCATCATCCAAGCTGATGATGAGTCTTCAGGGAATCAGGTTTGATCTGCATTGTTTAAAAACAGGGCTTTCTCTTTCTCTAATGCATGATGACATCCCAGGAAGAAAAATCATGCTCAGTCCTCCAAGAGAACACCAATAAAATGGGTCAGTCAGACCTTGGGGGCTAGTTTATGGACCTGACCTACCTGTCATTTCTCCAATATTCTTACCTTGCATGCCCCAAAGCATGCCCTCGGCTGTTGTCACCTGCTGAAAGCAATGACTGAGAAGTCCTGCATCTGAGACGTGCATTTACTTTGCTTAAACACAGTTCCTGAAATGCCATGTGCATCATTTTCATACTGGTTTCTGCAGGTGTTATCTAGAGGTTCTCGCTTTTAATTGGCACATTTCCTTGTCAACACACCCATTCACAGGTAAATTATTCCATCAACATTTCTCAGAACAACTCATAAAACCATGAAGACTTTCCCTGGACAGTCAGATAAATTCCCCCTGGTCTATAATTTTTACAGAGGATACAGTGTTCTCTGGTCCAATGGACCTCCAATCCAATTTAGTTCAGTTCCTTCATCTTTACAGATGAGAAAACATGTCAGAGAGGAAAGCAACTCAAAAGGGGGTTGGGGTAAAATAAGACCCCAAGAATGTTGATTTCTATCCCCTGGAACACCAATAATCAATCATGTTAAATTTGTGCAAAAGCAAAAAACCATAAGCACTGAAACCTCATTGCAGATTATGAGCAAAGCGTGCAGAGTCTGCATGTGAGGGTTTTCTGACATTTAGTTTGGAATTCAGAGAAGAGGTAAGTACCTCCCCTAGTGATGTCCTGCCTCTTGATATACCAGTTGCAGTAATACCATATAACACAAACATGGGCAGGCTAGAGGTAAATCAGCCTCTGAGTTTCCAGGCACAGTTTTCACATCTCTGTGGATCTGGAAGTTGCTTCAGAGACTTGAAATACCTCAGAATCAATATTTAAGCTTTGATCTTTCTGTGGAAAGAACTCTGGTTTTCTGGGTTCCAAATAAATAGGAGTTTAATACGCTATCTTAAATTATATGTATTCCACCGGGTATGTTATTCTGAAAATTTTACCCAGGAAGCCCTGAGGAAAATTTCTTTTGCTGTTTAATTCACCCAATCTTCCTTACTTGCTGTCATACACAGATCAAGCAAAAAAACATGTCCAATCTGCCTCTAATGGGGGTGGCCAGGCAGGGCAGACTGTCAGTCAACTCAGTTTCAGATTCCTTTTATTTGCAAGTGCTTTTGAGGGTCATGACACGGTTTTTAAATAATATGAATCTATTCATTGCTGGTCCATTTTCAAGTAATTTGAGAAATACTTGAAATACAACCTGCTTCTCATGTTGTTTGTCACTGGCAATCACGTGAGGCCCAGGGTCCTACCAGGAATCCTCCAAGCCTCCTTCTCTTTCACTCCCATCCAGGGTTGAATTGCCCCTTGGAAGGAGCCCCGGGGGAGGGCAGGCCTTACAGCCAGGTGTCTCGCCACAAACAAACATGGGTAAGATGGCCACTGGGGCTTGGGGAAGCATAGGTCAATAAGCCAAGAACTTCTGGTTGAATCATTTGTTCGTTCATTAATTCAACATTTAGCAGATCAAATCTCTCTCAAAAGAACAAAAAATAGACTTGAACTGGCAACCCCAGAAAGTGAATGGCTCTCTCTAAGACACTGTCGTCAGCATCAAGAACAGCTCTATATACAAACAAAATAATCAATAACAATAAAACGCCTGGTGTCGTCTTTCTCTCCCAGTAGGCACTTCTTGTAGGCAACCATATCCAGGCTGGTCCACCTAAAAAATGGGCTTAATATCTGTGCTGTGCCAAATTACCTCTATTAAACGCCAATACATATGTCCAGCAGCATTAAGTTAGTTTGGCTACCAAGAAAACCATGCAATATAAAGAATTAAGTAAATTCTCTTCTAAAACAGACTTTTTCATTTACTCTAAGAGTATGTCATGTGACTGTTTCCATATGTGCCACGTATATATAGCAATAAATCAGATTTAAAATAGTCAGCATTGACTTTATAGGTATGATTCTGGGTGTGGGGGTAAGGCAAACATTAAAGCTTGAATTCTGCAAAGATTTGTTAAGTTATTGAAATCAGCATTTTAAAATGCAATTTAAATTTGCTACAAACAGGACAGATATGTCTACTAATTAAGCAGATGTCAATAACTCTGAGGAACTTTTTCTTCTGGCATAAAGGTATGTTGAGATCTGTAACTCAAATTGAGCAAAACAAATCCCCGGAGCAGAGACCTGCACGTTCCCAGGCAAGCATGAGATTGTATCACATCAGCGATGTCTCCTATACCCCAAGCAGACCTGGGGACGAACCAGGTACACTTCCGTCCCATGCCGTTTCTCCTTATCTCTGATCACAGCTCTTTCTAAACACCCATCCTTTTAAGATCACATTGTCCTCATGCTTTCTGTTCCTTAAAAATATCGCTTTATTTTGCCTTCTGGTTTCACCCTTCACTGTTGCAAATGGAGACCTTATCATTTAAAGCCACTTGTTGAAGGAAAATCAAACCCATGCAGATTAGTTTGGATGCCTGTGAATACTTAAGGACATCCACATACTTTAAGAAGCGTCCTGAAGTTTGGCTTAAGAGCAACAATTTTTTTCTTTCGTTCATTGTCATCTGTATATTTACACCACATGCAATGCCCTGTGTGTACACATGTAAATAATGCTTACATGTGCACATATAACATATACATCTATATACATCAGATGTCCAGGTCTCTCACCACTAGTCACTTGACAGGCAAGAATTCCTCCTATTAGATAAACAGCCCATTTTGGAAAAGTGTCTCGTTTTCTGTACTCACCTCTATTTCCATGGGCTCCACCTCTATCTTCTTCCATAGTTCCAGCAGCTGTGCAATCGGCATTTTTAAAAACTTTCCTTTTCTTCGGGTCTAGTACTGGCAGTAAGAAGGGAAACCGGCGCCAGGCAGCTCCCGGGGACGCCGGACAGATGCCAGGAGCCCAGGCAGGCCGAGCAGGGCGCGGGGGAGCTGGGGGCAGCCCGGGGGCCTCGGCGCGAGAGGAGTGACCCCCCGGGTCCTCAATATGGCTGCTGGGGCGCCTGTCCCCTCCCCCGCAGCCTCCCGCTCGGGCTGGAAGGGAAGAGGAGATGCGACCGCAGCGGCCGGTGGCACTGCGACTCGGCAGAGTCAACGCCTCCCTCCCTTTCCTGCCGCTCCTCCCCCGCCCCTCACTATTTTACCTTAATTGGCTCTAAACGAAGGGTGAAAGTTGAGGCTGAGGATGCTGCTGCCATGGAAACCGCATAGCAACCAAGGGCTGGGGGGGGGGGCGCAGGGGCAGCAGGCTCGTCCCCTCCCCCAGCACCGCACACCCATCTCCCCAGCCCCCTCTCCCCACCACTCCCCCAAGAGGGGACACGCCACCTCCAGCCACACTGGGAACAGGCCAGCCGCCAGCCGCAGCAGAGCCGCCTCTCCCGCATGGATATTCAAGAGACTCCCCAGCCAGGGAGTAGCTGCTGGCCCAGCAGCAAGGCAGCTGCCTCTCCCAGTGACCCTGTCCCCCAAGCATTGGGACACCACGCCAGGAGAAGGGGGATCCAAATGACTGGAGGGGTGGTGGGTGACTGGGTCCAGGCTGGGCCCTTGCTGCCTCTTGGGCCAGTCTTGGCTCATCCTACTCTGACCAGAGCTGCCCAGACAGGACTCCACCACAGGGCACTCTGGATGTGGCTGCAGGGTCCTCCTTGGCCCAGAGGACAGAAGCACAAGGGTGCTGGAACTCCCACACTGATCCCTTAAGGACAGGACAGGGACTTCTTGGAAGAGGAACATTAGCTCAAACAACATGCAACAGGCACCTATACCATTCAAATACCCAGCTCATCCTTCTTTCTCACAAGAAAATCCTGAGGCTCAGAGATGTGCTCCCAGAGACACACAGCCAAGGGGCAGGGAGGGAGCATGGCCCTGACCCAAGCCCACCATCTCAGCTTCCTAGAAGAGGGAGTACTAATAAGTATGAGCTCCTAGGGACATTTCCCTCCCTTGTTTCTCCATTTGTTTGCTTTTTGAGAGGTCTTTTGTTTTCCTGCTTACTCCTTTCTGTCTTGGGATAAAAGATGTCAAAGATGTATGTATGAGGTTTTACATTTAGGTCTCTGATCCATTTGGAGTTAACCTTTGTGCATGGGGATAGATAGGGGTCCTGTTTCAATCTTCTGCATGTGGTCAGCCTATTTTCCCAGCACCATTTACTGAATAGGTTCTCCTCTCCCCATTGGTAGGTGGTGGGGGCTTTGTTGAAGATGAGTTGGTTGAGAAATTGAGGTTTTGCTTCTGGAATCTCAATTCTGTTCCATTGATCTATATGCCTGTTCCTGTACCAATACCAAGCTGTTTTGATGATTGTAGCTTTATAGTAAAGTTTGAAATCTGGTATTGTGATACCACCTGCTTTGTTTTTTTTGCTGAGGATTGTTCTGGCTATTCTTGGACGTTTGTGTTTCCATATGAATTCCTGTGTTGTTTTTTCCAGGTCTGAGAAGAATGTTGCCGGTAATTTGATGGGTATTGCTTTGAATTTGTAGATTGCCTTAGGTAAGATGGACATCTTCACAATGTTGATTCTTCCAATCCATGAGCATGGGATATTTTTCCACTTGTTCGTGTCAGCTTTGATTTCTTTGAGCAGTGTTTGTAATTTTCATTGTAAAAGTCTTTCACAAACCCGAAACCCACAGGACTTAAGAGAGAAGGTAGACAAATGGGACCTTATTAAACTGACAAGCTTCTGCAAAGCCAAAGAAACCATCAAGAGAGCAGGGAGACAGCCTACAGACTGGGAAAAAGTATTTGCCAACTCTAGGTCTGACAAAGCCTTAACATCCTGGATCTACAAGGAACTGAAACATACTGAAAAGAAGAAAACAAACAACCCCATTATAAAATGGGCAAAAGATATGAACAGACACTTCACAAAAGAAGACATTCGAGCAGCCAACAAACACATGAAGAAATGCTCAACCTCACTAATCATCAGGGAGATGCAAATCAAAACCACACTGAGATACCACCTAACTCCAGTCAG
>NW_007258475.1:580285-582580 GCF_000164805.1 Carlito syrichta | reverse complement strand
TTGTACACCTAACCCTTAACTGTACCCCACAAAACCATAATAAAAAATACTGATTAATGAAAAAAAAAAAAAAAGATGTATGTATGCCTGTGAGAACACAGGCATCACTCCAGACTTCCGAATGCGGACCCAAAAGCATTCCAGTTCCCTCTTTGGGGAAAGTGTTAAAGTCGAACACAGTGCAGTGCTGCTTGGAATAAGTGTATTCATTTCTATAGCAAAGTCTTTTATCTTTGTAAAAAAATCTTCTTTTTTTTGAGTCGGAGTCTTACTCTGTCACCCACGCAGGAGTGCAGTGGCACGATGACAACTACCACAACCTCGGCCCACTGGGCTCAGGCGATCCTTCCTCCTCAGCCTTCCAAGTAGCTGGAACCAGAGATGTGCACCACCATGCCTGGTTAATCTTTTGATTTATTGTAGAGACGAGGTTTCACCAAGCTGTCCAGGTTGGTCTCGAACCCTGGAGCTCAGACATTCCTCTTGCCTCTGCCTCCCAAAGTGCTGGGATGACAGGCATGAACCACCTCACCCAGCTAGAAAAAAAATCTTCATAAAATGACTTAGTGCTTCCAAAAATCATCAATTCCATTGTGTTTTCATCTTCATAAAATCACTAAGAAATCTATTTCATTATAAAAAGAAAAAAGCCCAAATCCCAGATATTTCATATCCCATAGCAAAATAGAGTCCAAAATCATCAGAGGGGTTCAGTACTTAGCGTTGGCTTACGATTTTAAAGGCCAGTAAGGGCCTTTAAAAATTAATTCCGTTCAGAATAAAAATAACAGCAATATTGTTCACTTTCAAGTTGGAGGTTCCTGATTGACACAGCAGAATAAAGGCTTCCAATGTGTTAACCATAATAGGGTGATTTTCGGCACCCTATAAGAGGTCACAGATTAATAACAGACAAAATGAAATGGCTGTCTGTAATACATAGGGAAATTGCTTGTAAAAGATAGCGCTGAAAAGATGTCAAGAATCCTTAATCTGATGGATTGAAAGTGTGGAACTCCTGAAGGCAATGAGGAAAGAAAAGAAACAGAATGGCTTCCTGTGTTAACAAAACCTCCAGTTTCTGGAATTTTCCACAGGTGCTCTGATGTGCGGCAGAAGTAAACAGGGGTTCTTTCATTTGAGGAAGGAGAATGGAGGGAAGAGACCTTCAGACGGGACCTCTTCTGCCTGGCTGTGCTTCCTAAAAAGCCCAGAGGAAGCCAAGCTTTTGGGGGGCCCTGGGCTAAAAGCCTCCCAGAATCATCTGTCCCTGACACAGGGGAATTGCCATTGTGATGATTATCTTAATAACTGCTGAACATATGGTTCATAGTTTAGCATGTTGTCACGTTTTAAACTATACAAAGGTGACACTAATCAGTGGAATTGAACCTTAATTAGGCATTTTACAGGTAAGTAGAGAAACATGGAGAGAGGGAGTGATCACCAGAGAGCGAGACAAGATTGCATGGGGCCAGGGGCTCTGGATTCCAATTTCCACACTTAATCCACTCTGCACTGCTACCTTTTAAGACACTGTGCGGTCATCCAAGAGCAAACAGCCACCTCAGGGGACATCTTTCCACCGATTTCCAAGGATGAATCTGCCAAGGCGCGGCACTTGGTGTGCTGACAACTGGAAAAGGGACCTGGAAACAGACCAGCTGGGAAGCCAGGAGATAAAACAAAGGAAATAAAACAAAGTAAAAATCTTCAAAAAGAGACACTGATCCAGAAAACATTAGCCCCACGTATAAACCTTGTTTTAGAAAAGTTGGACAATTAGAGATGAGAAGAAACAGCTTTTTGAAAGGAAATGACTACATCTAAATACCTAAGAGGATAAAGATTCAAATAAAGAACCAAATAATTAGGTGTATTGGAATTGAAACATTCAACCAAATCCTAAAAAAACTCAACCTTTTTGATAGAAACAACACCTGAAGAAGCTATTTCCAAGAAACCCACCTCCAAAGCATTGATTTCCAAGAAGGAGCCACTGAAGTACCCTTGATGAAAATTGGTCTTTAATGAACTAAACCCTGCAGACTGAAAGTGCTGGGAAGGATTTCAAGAGTCCTAAGTCACAAAATCACAGCAAAATGAAAGGTATGAGTTGGCACCAGACTCACTGGAACTCAGCCCCGAGTGAAAATTACCCTCTTGCTCAAAGGAAAAGAAGAGCCCTCTCCTGAGCTCATCACACCTTAAACCTTAAAAGGTGTCTCCTAGCCAGGCTCGGAGGCTCAGCCTGTAATCCCAGTGCTTTGGGAGGCTGAGGTGAGTGGATTGCCT
>NW_007258475.1:579640-580074 GCF_000164805.1 Carlito syrichta | reverse complement strand
ACTGCACTCCAGTCTGGGTGACAGAGTGAGATTCCAACTCAAAAAAAAAAGTGTCTCCTTTCTGTCAGGAAGTAGGGAAAGGGGAGAGGAAGGAGTGGAGAGAGCTTATTCACCTCATGGACTATCTTCCTTCCCTCCCTCCCTTCCTTCCTTCCTAGTTGTGGGATACATGTGAGGATTTGCTACGTAAGTAAATTGTATACAGGTGAGGTTTAGGCTTCCAGCAGGCCCTCTCTCCCTTGGTACCCAGTAAGAAATTCAAATCAAAACAGCAATGAGATAACACCCAACACCAGTCAGGATGACTATCATTAGAGAGTCAAAACACAGGCAGAGCTTCCTGGCTGAGCCTATAATCCCAGCACTTTGGGAGACTGAGGCAAGTGGATTGCCTGAGCCCATGGGTTCAAGACCAGCCCAGGCAACTTGGCAAG
>NW_007258475.1:570239-579620 GCF_000164805.1 Carlito syrichta | reverse complement strand
AGAGACCCCCCCCCCAAAAAAAAAAAAAAAAAAAAAGAGTCAAAAAACAGCAGGTGCTGGCATGTCTTCAGAGAAAAGGGAATGTTTATATACAGTTGGTGGGAATGTAAGCTAGATGAGCCTTTCTGGAAGACGTTTTCTCAAAGAACTAAAAATTGAACTTCCATGCACTCCAGCAATCCCACTTCTAGGAATATGCCCAGAGGAACACAAATCTCCCCCAAAAAGAAACCTACACATCTATGTTCATTGTAGCACTGTTCACAACAGCAAAAACAGGGAACCAACCCAGATGTTCATAGAACAATGTGGAACTAGGTAAAGAAAATGCAGTACATATATACAATGGAATACTACACAGCCATAAAGAAGAACAAAATCATGTCCTCTGCAGCACCTTGGATGCAGCTGGGGACCATCATTCACAGAACTGTGAAACTGGTGCTGGTCCTGCTTCTGCTCCTAATAATTACCTTCCGTGGCTCAGTTTCCCACAGAGAGAGTGACCACTGCCATGGCGTGTATCACAGATGACATGGCAGTGAAATGTGTTTCATGATCTGAGAGAAAGGCCCCAGGTAAACCCGAGTTTTCTGATGGTGAGACACAGTTGGCTTCCATGCTGACTTTGACGGATGTTGTTTAAAGACCTAAATGTCTTGTGCTGAGCCGTTCCATTTTGCAGTGTTGTACATCTTGCAACGTACAAAGGCTTTGGTAAAATGAAAAGAGTTACCCATTTCTAGTGGAGTGATCACCAGCCTTGGTGTTTTCACTCTCCAGAGTTTCACAAAATTCTCCAAAAGACTTGAAATCAAATTCATTTACATTTTAACCAAAAGGCACAACCCGTTGTTGGGGTAGGATTGTGCCAGTCCCTCATTCATAATATTCCCATGCTGAGGGCCTACTACTGCTCCCTCAGAACGTGAGCATACATGGAACAGGGTTCTTGAGGATGTAATTAGCTCAGATGAGGTCATTCTGGGGGTAGTGTGGGCCCTAAATATGACTGGTGTCCTTATAAAAAAGGGAAATTGGACACAGACACATATACAAGGAGAACACATAAAGGCGAGTTCTGAGCCAGGCACAGGATTCGCACTTGTATTCCCAGCCCTTTGGGAGGTCGAAGCTGGAAGATGGCTTGAGTCCAGGAGTTCTAGACCAGCCTGGGCAACATAGCAAGTCAATGTCTCTACCAAAAAAAAAAAAATTTAAATGACTGGGTGTGGTGGTCCTCCCAGCTACTCAGGTGGCTGAGGTGGGAGGATCGCTTGAGCTCAGGAGTTCAAGGTTGCAGTGAGCCGTGATCTTGCCACTGCACTCCAGCCTGGGTGACAGAGTGAGATCCCAACTCTAAATAAATACGAAGTTGGAATTCTGCTGCCACAAAAGAGGAGCTAGGGACTCTCCCAGAAGCTAAGAAGGAGGCCAGATCCCTCCCTTGCACCTTCTGTCTGGGACTTCCAGTTTCCAGAACTGTGAGACAGTCCATGTCCATTGTTCAGACCCCTCGGTGTGTGACAGTTTGTGATGGACACGCCTGAGCAGACTTACATCCCATGGGGGAAGGAGGAGAGGACATGACAGTAACGTCAAGAGCATGATCTGAGAGAAAGGCCTCAGATGTGCTGTGGTCGGGATTGGAGCTCCAGAATAAAGCTGGCACACGGACATGTGCACGGACATCTTCCCCCAACAGGATCCAGTCGAGTCACGGGGACATCCCTTCAGCTGGAAATTGCTTGGCTTCCAAGAAACTGACAGAGGCTTCCACAAACCACTCTCCACCCCAATAGCATGTGGGACCAGAAAGGCACAGAAGGCGACCAGGGTCCAAACTGTCTTGTAGGAGGTGCTCAAAATCCCAGTTCTAGCACGCAGAGTCATGACACATGGAGCTGTGCAGCAGCTTGTTTTCAAAAGAAACTGTTCACAAGGAAGAAAAAAACCTAGGTACAGAGTAAACAGCCTCTCTCTGTTATGAAAAGAAAATTATAAGCTGGGAGAAATTTTAAAGAAGGAGCTCCTGCTGGCAGTTCTCCTGTGAATCTTTTCATATTGCTGGTGAGAAAAGTCGTCGTGACCCAGCTGCCTGCCTTCCTGGGACACCCCCAGATCTTTCTGTATGTCGTGACGGCTTCTCGCCTCTGGAATGTAGACACAGCCCAGGTAGGTGCTTATGGGTTTCAGCTGAACAAATCTCATGCTGAAGAAAGAAGACACACACGTGCACACGCACAACACGGAGGGACATGAAGATGCTGAAACATCCACATTTCCTTCCTAGTTCACCCATCTTATTACCCAGAAGACAGCATACTTGTATTTTTTAAAACTACGTTTGGCTTGGTTTCATGGCTCATGCCCACAATCCCAGCGCTTTGGGAGGCCAAGGTAGGAGGATTGCTGGAGGAGTTCAAGACCAGCCAGGGCAAACATAGTGAGACCTCGTCTCTACAAAAAATTTTAAAAATTAGTTGGGCATGGTGGCATGTACCTGTAGTCCCAGCTACTGGAGAGGCTGAGGCAGAAAGATCGCCTGAGCTCAGGAGTTCGAGACTGCAGAGAGCCGTGATCGTGCCACTGCACTGCAGCCTGGGTGACAGAGTGAGACTTGAACTCAAAAATAAAACTAAAATATAAATAAATAAAGGCTACGTGGCATTTCCTTGTCTCCCTGACTGGCAGTCCTACTAACTGGCGAGCCTTGCAGAGATGGTACGACAAGAGCTTAGGCTTAACTAGTGTGGCGAATTATGCAGTGATTGCCAATTAAGCAATCCCTAGGAATTTGCTTGATTTAGCCTCAAGACAAACATACTTGTTCTGAAATGAATTTTAGCCTTCCTTAGCCTTATCGGATGGCAAGTCGACGAATACACCTTGAACAGCCTTCATTTGCAGGATTCGGTGCTTGCCATTCCCCCGAGCCCAGCCATGCCTCATGGGAAGGAGGCTGGTGTGGCCAAGTAGCCTATCGACAGTCACAGCAGCAAACATGCCAGGCAGCCTATGGGCAGTCACAGGAGCAAGCAGGTCTTGTGAGCAAGATTTCCGAAGTCTAGAAAGAAGCATACTTCTAGACTGTTTTTATTATTTTATGCTTTATTGTTATGGTAGTCTTCTAGACTTTATTATTATCTAAGGAACCAACTCGAGTTCTCTTGAAAACAAAAATATGTTGATATTTATGAGCTGTATATGGAAAATGCCTTTTAAAAAAATGTGAGCTCCGTGGAAGCTGTAGGGACAGAGCAGCTGGCTCTAAGAAGTAAAGGATGTCGGGAACCAACCCACACCATCGGCAGGCAATTTAGTTACGTGCTTGTTGCGTTTTGATGGTTTTGTTGTTGCTCCTAGTTGTTTTGTTTTGATTTGGAGTCTTGTTCTATCACCCAGACTAGAGTGCAGTGGCTCAATCATGGCTCACTACAGCCTCAACCTCCTGAGCTCAGGCAAGCCTCCTGCCTCAGCCTCCCAAGTAACTCGGACTACAGGCATGTGCCACCAGGCCTGGCTAACTCTTTCAATTTTTTTGTAGAGATAAGCTCTTGCCATGTTGCCCAGGCTAGTCTCAAACTCCTGGGCTCAAGCAGTCCTCCTGCCTTGGCCTCCCCAAGCACATGGATTACAGGCATGAACCACCCTGGCTTATTGCATTTTAGTAACGGTGGAGTCTCTTTATTAAGAAAGAAACAGTCATCAGTTATCAGATAAAGCATGGACGAAGACAAGAAACAAAGATACAAAAATGACTACTGAGTGGTTCTGGAAGGACTGCTTGGTGCTCACCAGACTGGGAGAGAGTTGGAACAACTCCCCTCTGCAATAGAAAATTAGGAGCATACTTGCAAATGGAACGTGGTAAGCTCTCAAAACTACAGCAGTTACTTTCTCAAAATATAAATAATCACTAAAAATAATGTTTCTAGAATCTTCCAAATAATTTGTGAAATCTAATATTGACTCCTAGTGGAAGTCTTTGAAGTTCACTGAGATCTTTGCCATGATGGGACGGTAACTACAGTGGTATGGAATCCTCTTTTTTAATTTAATTTTTGATTTTTAAAAATTTTCTATATCAAAAGGAGATGTTTGAAATGTGTCCTATTATCTAACTCCACAGCTGCGTGAGGCTCCTTGAGATGAGAACTGAAGACAGAGAATTTCCATGTGAAATCCAAGTTTCCTGTTGTAAAATGTGTCCAAATGACAGACCTGCACGCCCAGCCTGGTGCTTCTGCCCACATGGGCTGGGGCTTCTCATGCTGTTGGCTTCAATTGCTACATCTGGTTTAAAAAAATAGTAATAATGTTTGCTTATCCTGTCAGGAAAATGTAAGGAACAGAAGACCAGATGACCTTGACACACACAAGCTGTGCAAGAAAATGCATTTTTTTCATGAATGTTTAGCTTAAGGATGATTAGAATAGTAAAAATGGTGTGAATAACTGTCTCTGCATCCATTTTTGAGATAGAAAAAGAATTATTCAAAGCAAAACCATGGAAAGGTTGCCATTAGGATAATAAACTAGGGAAACTGAAAGACTGCCACCCACAACAAAGCAAATACTGTATTTTCACTGGACCTGCCTGATCTCCAAGAGGGTGTTAAAATCCCTTCTCAGGGTGAAACGGAAGGCATGGGTGTAGAATGTCACTCAACCACAGAGGCCAGCAGAGCCAGAGGAATCCTTTCCGGGCTGGATGTCAGGAAGTCTGTATGGTGATGAGGAAGAGCAGCTCGGAGGACTGGCTGGCAAGGGCACCCTAGCCATGAACCAAACAGCAGGCTTTACCTGGTCAGAGAATGGAGGTGCCCTGTGCATCTACACAGTACGTCAAAGACAGGCAGTTTGCTCCCTCATGGCCCTCTGCAAACTGTGTATTTGTTTATAACATAAAGCAAAGCACTAAGTCCCAGAAGACAGGCTATTTTGCATTCACCAAAGCACCCAGTGCAGGGCCGAACACACAACAAGTAATTAGTAAATGACCAATGATTGGTTGCTAAGGGAATTAATTTTGTAAGGAATCAGTAAAATTATGTGTATGCCTGTGTATTTATACATGTGTGTGAGGGTAACCCACTGATTTTTCTGGGGAAAAAAAGTAAAATTTTAGAACATTCCAGTACTCTCTAACCCTTTTGACCCTTTTGTGAGTTCTTCAAATCGTCCAGGCAAAAAAAAGGTACTACTGTAATCCCTCACCATGGTGGGTGTTTTGGGGTGGGAGGGTCTTGTGTGTCCCTGAGGTCTCATAGGGCCACACAGAGGGCTTGGTTCATGTTTAGTCTTTTGACAAATAACTGTCAACAAGAAAACATGCGAGGCTTCGGTGGGTGGAGAGTCTCCAACCCTAAGTAAGGCAGGACCCAAAGGAATGGATTTCCCAGTATGAACACACTGATTACTGATTTTGTCAAAGAGTCAGAGGAGTAGAAGAGTGATTAATTTTTCTACTTTTAAATGAAAATTCTGCAAGTAAATATTGAGTATATTGACAAGAACACTGGTAAAAGAGTCATCATAGCTTAGCAAGACATTGTCTTTAAATGTCCTTTTAGTATTATCAGGTTATTTCTTGGGAATAGTTCACTTAACCCTAAATTCTTAGACTAATTTCGGGAATGAAGTGAGATTCATTTCATGTAAGAATATATTACCTGTTTAAAAGAACCATTTCTTTCTAATACTTTTTGCCCTCAGAAACTAGTTAAAGGATTGAATGTCTCTTGCTGAGAAATCTGGGGAAGAGCTGTGTCTGGTTCCCCACCAAGTCCCTGAGGGTCCCTTCTTCACACCATGGTGGGAGGCGTGTGGCCTGTGGATGGTCCCCACAGAAGCCAGGCTGAGCAGGCATCTGCTCTGTGTGGGTGTTCACAGCTAAACCAGTTCCTGCTCTTCGTGTATCCATCCACTCCCTCCCACGCCAAGCTCCTGGCCTGGGCTTTGGCCTGGGGTCAGGGACCAGGCCAGAGAAGCAGCAGGGCCTGGAGGGAACAGGAAGACGGGATGGTGAGTGGCCAGTGAGGACCCAGAGCTATGTAGTCACTGCGCAGTAAGGGTAGGACATCCAGAGGTCCCCAGGAGTCTGGAATGATCGAAACTCCTCTCAGAATTGATTGTATTTAAAATCAGAAATGGGCAGTTTGTGCATGCCTGCATTTACAGGCTGAGTTTTCTACCTACGAGGAAGTGAAGCAAGTCAAGTTTTCCTCTGGATGGACGTGGCGAGGGCATCAACCCTCCCTTGTTCAGGATCGTACCACAGTCAGGCACATGGGCTTCAGAGATAATAGAAATTCATGCGGGTGTCCTCACTCATGCACAGGAGCTAAACAGTCACAAAGATGGAAATAAAGACACTGGGGACAAAAAATGAGAGGAGAGATGGGGAGGGAGGTAGGGTTTAGAAACTACCTATGGGGCCTCAATGCTCACTATCTCAGGAATGGGCTGCCTGAGCCCCAATCCCCACCACTGCACAATACGTCCGTGTAACAAACATGCGTGTGTACCACTGAATCTAAAAAAATAAAATAAAATGCAGAGCCAGACAAGCCTGAGCACCCTTGATAATGAGGAAAAATGACTTTAAAAGATTTTTTTCTAACTATATATGTGATCACCTGCATGTAGAACCCAAAATGTAATTAAAATGGATATGGTTATTCAGCCCAACCTCTCACCTCTGGACTCGCCTGTCCCTAGAGTGTCAGAGCCCTGTGGAGCCCTGAATGTCAGAACAGGGGCGTTTGCACTTTCTACCAGTGAATTCATCTCATCACATGTTTTCACAGACCTGGAGCCCTTTCATACAGAAATACTGAAGTCTTAGCTATTTAAACCGAGCTCAATAGCCTCCTGATTTGTTTATTTCATCCAGCTTTTTTTGTTGTTTAAATCTGGCTTGATTTTCTTTAAAAGCAGTTTGTCTCGTGTTTTGGATGTTTTTCTTCCCACAGCTGACTATGCAGCCTTTTAGATGGCACTTCCGTCAGCTGAGAAGACGCTTTTCTTCTTCTTCTTCAGTAAAAATAGATGAATTCTGATTGGAACTTGTGGAAGTTTCTCTGCACTGTCAGATGCTGATCCCTCATCAGTATCCCTCTTTGCTTGCTCTTAAGAAATCTTTTCCAAATGGACTTTTGAAAAGCAGGAGGAGCTTTTTCAAAATATACTGGGGGTGCCAAATAAATGTACACACATTTTAAGCGATGTTAAGTGATGTTCGCCATAGTCAGAACTGTCTGACGCTGATAGTAACCACTCTGAGCACCTCTTGTAATTGCAGTAGTCAAACGGGATTTGTATTCATCTTACTGAGTATTACAATTTTAATATAGTTTTTTCCTTTCTTAAAATGTGTATTTTTTGACATCCTCTGTATGTTGATAATATATGTCTATATAATAATCTTTTCAAGTTCATTATATTACACATACAAGTATGTGATTTTTTTTGGCTGTGGATCGTGTGCAGTACCTGCCTGGTAGGCCAGATCTGGGGACCAGCTGGGATGAGATGGGATGCCCAGCCTCCTGTCAGGGCAGGGCACAAGGGAGGGTGACTCTCAAGTGTGGGTCTGGCCAGGACCCCATCCAGAGGCACATGTGACACATGTGAGCACTGGACTGGGGAGCTCTGACCGTCCCTCTCCTGGGTGGGCCTTTTCCCCTCCCCTGTGAACACCAAGCCCCCGGGCCTCAGGATGCGGGAATGTGCACTGGACCAGTATCCTGCCACGAGAGGAGCCTGACCTGCCTCAGTCAGACTCCCTGGTCTCCAGCAGCGTGGGGCAGGGAAGGCAGACTGTGGGGAGTCTCTTCCCCCAACCAATCGTGAGATTCCCTGTCTCCTCATGTCACCCCAGGGCAGCAGTTCCCTACCTGGCATATCTGAGACTGCCGAGGAACTGTCAGAACTGCAGCCTCCCTCGGGCACCCCATCCTGCCGCCCATGTATTTCTTTATTAGATATCCTCAGTACTTCATAAGGGAGGTGGGCAGGGCTGCTTCTAGCAAGAGCCAAGTAGCCCTTTTGCATCATGACTGGCAAGCTAATGCAGCCCAAATAAAACAGAATTAATAAAGCAATGTGCAGATGTCCTCTCATAACTGTAAGGTTTGTAGTTTCCTTCGATATGCAGCTTGTTTACACACCCAGGCTCCCTTACACATGATCTGGGTATAAAAATCTCAACACAACAGACACAAATCCTTGCCTACATTCCATTTTAATTGAAGGCAAACAACAATGAAAAATAAATACTAGGCCAGGTGTCTTGGCTCACATTTGTAATCCCAGCACTTTGGAAGGCAGGAGGATCATTTGAGCCCAGGAGTTCAAGACTAGCTGGGACAACATAGCAAGATTTTTGACTCTTAAAAAGAAAAAATTTATATATATATAGCCAGGTTTGGTGGTGCGTGCCTGTAGTGCCACCTATTTGGGGGGCCAAGGCAGAAGGATTCTCTGAGCCCAGGAGGTGGAGGCCACAGCAAGCCATGACTGTGCCACTGCCCTCCAGTGACAGAGTGAGACTCTGACTAAAAAAAAAAATTAATAATCATAAGTGTTAGATAGCATGTCTCAGGAAGATCAGGGAAAGTGAACAGAGACATCAGTAGGGTGAGACCTTAGCTGCAGAGATGCCCTTCTTGAGAAGATGACTCCAGGACAGACTTGAAGACAGGCAGGAGACTTGGTCCTGGTAACTAGGGGAAGAGTTGTCCAGGTGGGGCAGCATGTGCAAAGGCCCGGAGCAGGGGTGGGGCACACCTGGCTAGAACAAATAATGACAAAGAATGGCAGGGGGCAAATTTGACAGGGAGATGGCAGGCAGAAGTGGCAAAATCAGGAGCCATAGGGAAGACACACCTGCAAGGAATACAGAGGCTTCTAACACAGCATCTTAATAGTGTTTTTCAACTTTTAAAACATAGAACATAGTAAAAAATATTTTCCAACAAGGCTGTGGTGAGCTCTGATAGTGCCACAGCACTCCAACCTAGACTGTAGTGGCCGAATGTTCAATCCGAGAGACCACCAAGAGCCAATTCGGATGAAAGTTAAAGAGGGTCTTTATTTGCAAGCTCGAGCCTAGACCTCTGTCAACAACCGACGCAGCGGAGTATACGCAGAGGCCCTGACTTCCTTAAGCAGACACCTTTTATGTTTTCACACAAAGGGAGGAGGAGTTTGGGGGGACTTTCCAGTCTTGTTACCATTTAATTGGGTAGTAACCTCTGGTGGTCAGCTCAATCGTGGAGGATTGGCTAGCTTGACTCGGGCTGACCTTGGCCCACTAGCTGGGGAAGTTGCAGAGACATTTGGAAACTTTAGTGATTTCCCCTGGCACCTGATTGG
>NW_007258475.1:527815-570219 GCF_000164805.1 Carlito syrichta | reverse complement strand
CATTTGGAAACTTAGGTGATTTTCCCCTGGCACTGATTGATTGTTGCTAAGGGGAAAGTGGGTCAAGGGAAGGTGTTGAAGCTTGAACTGGAGCTTTGCAGTTTTCCCCATAACTGAAACTTTAAACAGCTACAGGTTATGTTTTAAAGCAGAAAACTAAGATGGCTGTGCTATTGTCCACAAGCCGATTACATATTTATTGTGTTATAGCATGCTCTTAACCTAAGTCTATGGTATACTCTATTACGATTCTCTCAGGACAACAGAGAGATCTTGACAATCAATCACTCAAACAATCAAATATTTTCCAACATTATCTCAGTCCTCAAGATTACTTTAAACTTCTGTGTAATAATCTATTCTGCTGACACAACTTAATTTATGGAAACATTCCCCACAGCAAACATTTGTACTTCCATGAATATCTCTGTGGGCTTGCTAGGTAAGTAAGAGACACTTGTATGTCTTTTATTGTATACAACGTAAGTATTTTTTAATGCAGGTTTCATCTTACAAAAAGAAAACATGAGCTTTGCTTCTGGGGTGATTTTCAAAGTGGCTTGGAAGATCTTCTCAACTCAAATGTGTTTTCTATTTTGGCCTAATGCTATAAAAGCAGATTTGGGGGTATTAAAAGATCGATTTATTGATCTAAACAAAGTAAGACATGCCATGTTCCCAGCAAAGAAACCTAAAAAGTTTCAATATATATATTCTACCAAAATTAATTTTAATTTTCTTGTGACTGGAATACAAATCTAATTGTGATTTATAACTTAAGAAAATAAGCACAAGTTTAAAACTAAACAAAAAGATTAAGAATGATAAGAACAACACCTGCTACAGCATATGTGATATACACTTTAAAGTCACACTACTTAAAGCAGAGGCATTAGAACAAAACATAAATTGGTGAAAGAAAAGAGTGCAGCTAGTAGCTAAAGTAAATATATGTGGAGTTAAAATATGATAGAAAAATGGTAAACACCGATTACAAAGTGATAGATTATTTGATGACTATTTTAGGGGAAGTTGATCATTTGGGAAAAAAATTAGCTTAAAGTCTCACTTCCTAAATACACAAAATTAGTTAGGGTTAATTAAACTATTTATTGTAAAGATATGAAATTATAACAACAAGAAGAACATTTATTTCATAATTATATAATGATTATAAAAATTGAATAAATTCCAAAATAGACTAATAGATGTGCTTATAGAAAATTTAAAGACTGAAATTAATATCCTAAAGTAATGGTGCTTGCAATAATCACTTTTTAACACCCTGTATAACAGAAGACGTGAGATCCATGGACAAATCTCTGTCTTCATCAACATGAGCACATTTATAACATCTTCCTTTTCCTTTTTGCTTAGGAACAAAGGCCTACCTTTCTCCCAAACTGGGAGGAGGCAGTCTTTTTAAAAATAATGAAATCGAAGTACTATCCGTGTATTTCATTATGTGTCTGTGACACTTGTGATGTTTTCTACTACATGTTAATGAACCATCTGTCCAAAAATTACTTTCAAAACCCGAGAACTCAGTAATTGGATAGATTACAGACTTGTCTGTGCTTATATTTTTGGTTGTGATTTAGCTGGTACCGTCTGAGCTAAATGCTCCCAGAAGTGAGGAGGCAATTACAGGCTGGGAAACAGCGCCCAGACAGACAGCTTGGAACATCAGGTTAGATGCAAGTGGTCCTGAAGGCCACAGCAGTTGGAGAGACAGAAATGTACATTCCTGTGTAGCCTTGAGGAACATTTTCAAGAAGACAGGGAGAAGCAAAACAAAATAAAACAAAACAAAAAGATTAGATTCAATTGAGCCTGATTAGAGCAAGAGCAGCCTGGCGCAAGATACAAAATAAAATAAGGAGCAGGATGGGGAAGACAGTGACCACCATTTCGGCAATGACTCAGCAGGTGAAGTGTGGCCAGAGTGAGAACAAAGGAAAGGTGGCAAGTCCAGAAACAGGAAAGGACACGGGGCAGTTCATGCCAAGCTCCGTATTTCATTATCATGTGACCCATGGAAGTGGTTTTCTTTCTTTCTAAGTTTCCATTTCTTCCACACCAATAAGAGTATTAGTATTAGTATTAAAATCAACAACAACCACCTCTGTCTTAATGCTACAGTCCCTATGTGATTCATGAATTTCCCAGGGCTGGCAAAAGGAATATCCTTCTCTTCAGCTACAAGCAGTACAGAAACCAGGGAATGATCTGAACCCAGAGCCTGGCAAGGGCCTCCCGAAAGCTGGCCTGTGGCTCTGAGGTCAGGGAGCTGAGCTCATGGAAAAGCTGGGGCAAGTGGAGAGCTTGGATTCCACGGGGTTGAAGGAGCATCATTCTCAGCGGCTGGTCCTCCTGGGCTCTCTGTCGCCTTACAGATGGAAACACCTGCTAGGTGTGAGTGACAGGGCTCTCTTGAATCTATCTTCTCATCAGGTCATTGCAGGGATCAAATACACTTGTGAAAGTAGGGAGTGTTTTAATGTCACAATTAACCACACACCTATTAATTGATTCTATCACTGTTGGCAAATGATCACTTATCCCTCAATGCTGACCTCAAAATGCACTTCTGCTGGAGGCTTCGCTGTTTCTCCCAAGGTGGATCGCCGAGCAAGCACTGCACTGCACAACCTCAGGGGGCCCAGCACCGCCTGAGTGCAGCCTCCACAAAGCTTCGTTTAACACTATAACACTTCTCTTAAATTCACACTGCGCTTTGTGAGGCTCTTTCTAACAATTACCTCCATGACTTCTTCTTTTTTTTTTTTTTGAGTCAGAGTCTCACAGGCTGGAATGCAGTGTGCTGCACACTCACGGCCTCCACAGCCTCGACCTGCTGGACTCAGGCAATCCTTCCACCTCAGCCTTCCAAGTAGCTGGAACCACAGGCATGCATCACCATGCCTGGCTAATTTTTTGATCTGTTGTAGAGATGAAGCCTCACCTAGTTATCTAGTCTGGTCTCAAACCCCTGGGCTCAGGCATCCTCCTGCCTCAGCTTCCCAAAGTGCTGGGATTACAGGCATGAGTCACTGCACCTGGCTAATTTTTTGATTTATTGTACAGGCAAGATATCATCAAGTTGTCTAGGCTGGTCTTGAACCCTAGGCTCAGGCAATCCCCTCACCTCTGCCTCCCAGAGTGCTGGTATTACAGGTGTGAGTCACTATACTCAGCTCATGAACTATTCTTAATGAACTTGTTTCCTGATGCGTCACTTCCACCTCTTCACTCTTCTGATGTAAAATTAAAGGATTTGAGAACAGAGACATTTATTCTTCCACTTCTGATCTCTAACACTTGCCAAGTACCTGGAAATGTTCTCAAAAAAATTAATAATATGAATTGCTATTATGTTCTAACTTGAGAGCTGGTTTTTTCACAGGATGATCAAACACCCTTGAGGGTGGGACCATATGCCAAGTAACCACAAGGCTCAGCAGAGTAAGCCAGGCAAGAGACTTGAAACTGGACCAAATGGGAAGACAGGAAGAGGGGCTTGCTGAGGGCAGTTGCAGTCAACTGGGTCCAGCCAAGCTGGAATTAAAGCATGAACTAGAGAGATGAGGAAATATTTTCATATTGGCTAAAAATGCCAGTACTGATAATGTTAAGAATTGACTAAATCACATGAAAAATAATAACAGTAAAGTGTGGTTTCACTTTCCAGATCAGACCTCCTGAAAGTAACAATCATTGACTATGCACAAAATATAAAACCACTGTGTGAAGAAGGCTCTGAGAATAAACTGAAGCAGGCAGGTTCTGGAAGAGAGACAAAATCTGAAAGAAAGGACACCCCATATGTGATTTTTAACCATATGCATGGTGTGGTGTCACTGGAATTCTGGGTAAAAACCCTAACTTCTATTTCTGGCCATGATGAAGTAAGGGTGCTGGATTTATTCTCTTGCCTTAAATAAAAAGATATGTGAAACAAATATATCTTTCAAAATATATGAAACAATGGATATGAGTCATAGTTTCCTGGTTTTTGTTTGTTTTTTGCATGACTGACAGTTTTTATTGGATACTAGGAATTTAAAATCTCTCACCGGACAGAAATTCCATAAGCCATGTATTCAAAAAAAGAGGAATAAGATGAGCTCTGAGATTGTCCCACATGAATCCCTGGATGAGCTTTCCAGGTGACAGAGCAGGAAACAGCCCAAAGAGAGCTTAGTGGTTTCCTTGAAATGAGGTGACAAGAGTTTGCTGGTTGGAGGTCAACAGCAGCTAGAATTGGTGAGATAAAAACCGATGAGGATGGAGTTCCAGAAATATAAATATGGGCGCCTGTGAACATGTGACTGATGCTGATCAGAGCATGTAGCTAAAGACAGTACCACAGCAAGAGAAGAAACCATTGTGAGGGAGCAGATAAAACAACCTTGGAGCATACACAGGGCTAGGACAGTTCATATGTTCACCAGCCAGAGTTGAAAGACATGTAATGCATGAGGCATCAGCAGAATCTTTAAAAGAATGTCACCTTAGTAAATCAGCCCTAGACTCAGGCTGCTATGGACACATGCTAGAGAGCATTAAGGTAAGCCTTGATGAGATTCAAATAATTACAAGACACAAAACTGCATTCCAAACAACCGTTTAAAACAGTACAAAAAATTTGAGTACTCAACAATGCTAAATTTAAAATGTCCAGCATCCAAGCAAAAACTACCAGCCATGCAAAGAAATAGGAAATTATGGCCCGTTACCAGGAGAAAAATCAATTAACAAAAAGAAAATACTCAGAAATAAGGAAGATGACAACAGTAACAGAAGAGGATATTAAAATGACTATTATAAATATATATCATATGTTTCCAAAGCATGAACATGATGAGGAAAAAAGCCAAAAGATATTTTAAAAATCAAATGAAACATCTGTATATGAAAATAAAATCTCTGAAATGAAAAACACACTGAATGAGATTAAGAAGAGATTCAATACTGAAGAAGAAAATATCTATGAACTTTGAAGACATAGCAATAGAAACTCCTCAAAGTAAAAGGAGAGAAAAAGACTAGAAAAAAATGAATAAAGTAACAATGATCCATGGTTCAATATCAAGTGGTATGAGGTAGGCATAACGAAAATCCCAGAAGAAGCAAAGGGGAGCAGGTACAAAAAATATTTAATGAAATATAACTGAAGATTTTCAAATTTAATAAAAAGCTATAAATTCACAGATCTAAAAAGTACAAAAAAACACAAACAAATCTTTATTTAAAACTTAACAAGGGGTTTTACAGACGCCACCGCCTCAATTCCTTTTCCGTCAGCTGTGGTCAACCCCACTGTGCTCTTGAACATCGTCATGGATGGCAAGCCCTTGGGCCGCATCTTCTTCAAGCTGTTTGCAGACAAAGTTCCAAAAATAGCAGAAAACTTTTGTGCTCTGAGCACTGGAGAGAAAGGATTTGGTTATTAGGGTTCTAGCTTTCACAGAATTATTCTGGGGTTTACGTGCCATGGCGGTGACTTCACATGCCATCATGGCACTGGCAGCAGGTCCATCTGTGGGGAGAAATCTGATAATGAGAACTTCACCCTGAAGCATACAGGTCCTGGCATCTTGCCCATGTCAAATGCTGCACCTAACACAAATGGTTCCCAGTTTTTCATCTGCACTACACATAACAAATGGGTGGGCGGCAGTGTGGTCTTTAGCAAGGTGAAAGAGGGCAAGAATGTTGTGCAAACCATAGAGGACTCTGGGTCCAAAAATGGCAAGAGCAGCAAGAAGATCACCATTGCCAACTGCAGATAATGCTAATCAATTGGACTTGTTTTATCTTAACTAACAGAGTGTTCCTTCTGTAGCTCAAAAGAGCACCCTCCATGCCATTTGCTTGCTATATCCTATTATCTTTGTGTTCTCACTGCAGTTCTTTGGGTTCCATATTTTCCTTATTCCTTTCCATGTCTAGCTGAATTGCAGAGAAATAAAAACTAAATAACAACAAAAAAAGATACCAAGGCACATCACAATCAAATTTCATAAACCATGGTGAAAAGAAAGTCTTAAAAGCAACCAGAGGAAAACCAGACACGTGTAGAGGAGCAAAGATAATCACAACAGACTTCATGTCTGAAAATGCATAAACCAAAAGACGATGGTATGGTATTATTAAATTACTGGGGGGGAAATTGTCAGCCTAGAGTTCTATATCCAGGAAAATACCTATCTAAAATGAAGGTAAACTAGAAACTATTTTCAGACAAACAAAACTTACTATACATATGAGGAAGGATCCCCCAAAAGTAAAATTTATTTATAAAAATTGTGCTTTTATTCTTAACGTGTTTAAACTTCAGTCACCTTCAAAGTCCTCTACATTTGATGCAATACACTTATTTAGACACTTTTCCTACTGCTAAAAACAGTTTTTGAGCTTATCCATTTGGATGCCATTTAGTGCTTCTGCCATTTTGGGTTTAACCTCTCTCACAGTGGCAAAATGTTTCCCTTTTACAGATTTTTTTTTAATCCAGGAAAACAGACAAACAAAAAAGTTGCTTGGGGTGAGATTGGGTGAATATAAGGAGGGCAGGGCCCAGGGGCCATGCCACTTTTGGTCAAAAACTACTGAACACTCACTGTGGTGCATACAGTTTGTTTATGTAAATCACCCATCATGAAGTGGATAAAAGCATTGAAAGACTCTCCAAAATAAAATTCAGCAAAGCCAAATGCAGCATTTCACAACAATGCTTGCTGGTACACTGATGCCAGTGGGTGCCTAGAGCATTTATTTAGTGAGGAAAGCCTCTACTCTAAGAGGACTGCCCTCCAAAAGAAAATTCTGGGGTTTTCTGGGGCCCTCCTCATACTATAAAGAAGCTACAGAAAGAGGAAAAAATGACATCAAATGGTAACGTAAACCTAGAAAAGAAATGACAGACACTTCAAATAAATGTGTGAGGTAATATAAAAGATTATTTAATTTTTTAAATATCTTAAATAATCGACTGATTAAAGCAAAAATAATAACAATGTATTGTGGCATTTATAACGTATATAGAAGCAAAGATAGACAATAACAAATAGATTGGGAAGAAAGAAACGGAATATTTGTTGTAGGGATCTTCCAACAAATATGAAATGTTATATTAATAGTTGAAGGCGTATGCTGAACCTAATGACGCATGTCTGTAATCCCAGCGCTTTGGGAGGTTGAGGTGGGAGGATTGCTTGAGGTTAGGAATTTGAGAGCAGCCTGAGCCACAGAGTGAGACCCCATCTCTGCAGAAAATTTAAAAAATGAAAAATAAGGAAGGAAAAGAAACAAAGAACAAATTAGATAATTAATAAAATAAATAAAAGGATGATAGATTTTAACCCAAAAAAGTCAATGATCACATTAGATGCAACTGGTCTATCTCAGACAATTCTAAGACAAGGTAATGTAAAACAACAGAAAGTGTATTGCTCACAATTCTAAAGGATGGGAAGTCTAAGGTTAAAGTGCCAGCACATTCAGTGTCTGGTGAGATCTCTCTGCTCCACATCTGGTACCTTCACACTATGTCCTCACATGGCAGAAGGAGTGAACACGTTTCCTCATGCCTCTTCTATTAGACCTCTAATCCCATTCATGAAAGTGGAGCCCTCATGACCTCATTACCTCTGAAAGGCTGAATGAGATAGAAAGATGTATAGGAAACTCCAAATAACTAGTAGAAATTAAAATCTAAGTAGTCAATGGGTCAGATCAAATAAAAAATTACAGTGGATATTAGAAAATATTTTCAACTAAATACAAATATGAATACCACATATCAAAATCTGTGGGAAATGAAACAATTATCAGAGAAAAATTATAGCTTTAAATGTTTGCATTAGAAAAGAAGAGTGGTATAGGATCAATGATCTGAGGTCCTACTTTAATAAGTTAAAAAAATGGTGAAGATTAGTGCAGAAGTATAATGGAATAGGATTAAGGAAATCAAAAGCTAATTCTTTAATGATGAAACAAAGTGATAAATCTATAGGTAGATTAATTTTTAAAAAGAGATAACACATATTGCCAAAATCAGGAATAGAAAAGGGGTTATCACTACAGATTCTATAGACATTAAAAGGTTAAAAGCAGTATTAACACCTTATACCAATAAATTCTACAACTAGCTGGACGCAGTGGCTCAAGCTTGTAATCCCAGCACTTTGGGAGGGGGAGGCCAGAGCATTGCCTGAGCCCAGGAGTTCAAGAACAGCCTGGGCAACATGATGAGACCTCATCTTTACAGTAAATCAAAAAAATTAGCCAGCCATGGTGACAAGTGCCTGTATTTCCAGCTACTTGGCAGGCTGAGGTGGAAGGATTACCTGAGCCCAGCAGGTTGAGGCTATAGTGGTAGTGATTATGCCAATGCATTCCATCCTGGGCAATAAAGTGAGACTCCAACTCAAAAAAAAAAAAATCTACAACTTAGATAAAATAGATAAGTGCCTAAAAATATATCTTTTGAAATTGGCACACATAAACAGAAAATCTAAATAGCTTTACATCTATTAAAGTAATTTAATTTATATTAAAAAGTTTTTGGATATTTGGCCAAGATATTGGGTGAATTCTGTCAAATATTCTAGAAAAAAGTAATATAAATTTGATATTCATTATTTCAGAAAATTGAGGAGGAAACATATCCAGTTTACTTCATGAATCCAGTCTAAAATTACAAAGACAAAAACAAAAAAGGAAGAAAATTACACCCGAATAGTACTCATAAGCATAGACAAAAATTGCCCAAACCCGCGGGTTCGAGACCTGCCTGCGCAGGCGAGACCTCATCTCTACAATAAAATAAAAAAACTAGCCGGGCGTGGTAGTGCGCACCTGTAATTCCAGCTACTCGGAAGGCTGAGGCGGAAGGATCGCCGTAGCCCAGCAGGCGAGGCTGCAGTGGCCGGGAGCGGCCACTGCACTCCATTCTGGGCGACAGAGTGAGACTCCAACTCAAAAAAAGAGAAAAAACTAGCAATTATAAATTTAACATATTTCAAAAGGTTTTATCAAGTAAATTTTCTCTAAGAAAATCAAGGTTGGTTTAACATTTTAAAATCAATCACCATATTAGCAGACAAAAAGTTCTTTAAAAGCCATTTGTAATAGTAACAGAAAAAGAAGAAAAGCAATATGATTGTATTAATAGGTGCTGAAAAGGCTTTTGACAAAATTCGATACCTATTCATGATTTAAAAAAAAAAACTTTCAGAAACCCTGAAATGAATGCAAACTTTCTAATTCTGATTAAAAAACCATCTATAAAAGATCTACAGATATCATCCTTAATGGTTGTGGTATAACAAAAAAATTAATATTTGGTCATCATCCCAGATTCCTGGCTAACAGCTTCTGAAATCTCCAAAATAATAAACCTTTGAAGCCTCCAAAATAATGAGAGTTTTTAATACGCTAATGAGGTGTCTGTTTGGTCCCCTAGATAGCTTCAGAATGAGGACTGGTTGCCAGAATGATCAAACCTTGATTAGATGCTTAGAACATTTTGCCGTACCTCCCAATCTTTAGGGAGGAAAGAGGGCTGAAGTTTGAGTTAATCAGCAATGGCTAATGACTTAATCCTTGTGCTTACATAATGAAACCTCCCTCAATACCCCAAATGACAGTTGGAGAGTTCTCAGGTGCTGAATACAGCAAGATCTCGAAAGGCAGCTCATCCAGAGAAGATATAGAAGCTTCCATCCCTTCCCCAACACTTCGCCCTGTGCACCTCTTCCATTCAGCAATTTGAGTTAGATCCTTTATAATAAACCAGTAATATCTAGAAAAGTATCAAGCCTGCAGAAGGAGTGATGGGAATCCTCCATTTATAGCTGCTCAACCAGAAGTTCAAGAGCCCTTAACTTGCCACTAGTATCTGAAGAGCCAGGGAGTTGGTAGGGAGAGGAAGGAGGGAAGAGGGACAAGTCTTGTCAGCCTGAGTCCTGAACCTGCAAGGTCTGTGCTAACTCCAGGGAGTTAATGTCAGAATTCAGTTGAATTGTTGAACAGCCAGTTGATGTTCAGAGAATCAGAGAATTGGTTGGTATAAGAAAATGCACACACACATACACACACACACAGGTGTCAAAATTGTTATAAGTAAAAACAGTACAATGGTAAATTATTATATACTTCCCCTTAAACCAAGAAAAAGGCAAGGATGCCCCATCTCACCACATTTATTCAACGTTATCCTAGTAATTCTAGACAGTGCAATCGGGTAAGCTTTAAAAAAAAGTCATAATCATATAAAAGGAGAGATCTGATTCCATTTGCAGATGGCATGATTTTGTATATAGACAATCCCAAAGAAACTATAATTACTATAACTAACAAGTGAATTTAAAACAGTGCCAAGTTATAATATTAACAGACAAAACTCATACTTTTATATACTAGTAGCAAATAATAGAAAATTAAGTTTAAAATAATTTCATTTACAATATCATCAAAGCACATAGATTATTTAAGCATGAATTTAAGAAGAGATATACCAGACCTCTCTCTATTCTTAAAACTACAAAAGACTGTTGAGAGAAATTGAAGCAAACCTAAATAAATAGATTGTATCCATGGATTAGAAGACTCAATATTGTTAAAATATCAGTTCTTCTAAAATTAATCTATATATTCAACTCTATAAATCAATCACAACCAAAATCTCAGCAGGTTTTAAAAACTAGAATCAACAAGCAGGTTCTAAAAATTTATATGGAAAGTCACAGAACCCAGAATACATGAATAAACCAAGTTAGGGAACATAAACTAAGACTTTCCATAAAGCTATGTTAATCAAGACACTGGACTGACAAATGGAATAGACAGAGACCCCTATATTACTTTTATGTAGTCACCTGACTTTCAACAAAGGCTTCAAAGCAATCCAATAGGGAAAAAGTAATTTTTCAACAAATGGTGTTGAGAAAACTGGATCTCTATTTGGAAAGAAAATAAACTTTGACTCCTTCCTGATGCCATGCACAAAGAGTATTTTGTGATAAATCATAATTAAAGTCATAAAACTTTTTGAAGAAAATATAAGAGAAAATATTTATGAGTTGAGTCGTCAAATGTTCCTTAAATAGGCCACAGGGGGGGAAAATATAGGAAAAAAATTATTTTTTATCCAAATAAAAATGCCCGCTTATCAAACACATTATTAAGGAAATATCTTAGCAAGATATGTATATTAAAAACATTTCTACAAACCAATAATAAAAAGGCAAGCAATTCCCTAAAAATGGGGAAAAGATTTGATTAGTCACCTCACAAAAGAAGATACAGGAACAGGCAATATGCATATGAAAAAGTGCTTGACATTATCAGTCATCTGTCAATTTTTTTCGGTAGAGATGGGCTTTCACTGTGTTGCCCAGGCTTGTCTTGAACTGCTGGGTTCAAGCAATCCACCTGTCATGAACTCTGAAAAGCACTGGGATCACAAACAGGCACCAGCACACCCAGCCATGACTTCTCATTCCTACATCCCCAGCACCCAGGAAGGGACCCTGAGCAGGTCCTCACATGGTGAATAAACAAAGAACTGAGAGCACTGGCCCTACCCAGCCTGGCCACACAATCAAACTGCACTTCAGACTTTGTACTTCATAGAACCCTCCACATAAGCACTGAGTCCCACAGCAATCATGGCCTATCACTAGTCAGGGCTATGTCCAGGTATGGACTGAATGTTTTGTCTCAAATCCACCAATTCTTGGGTTCCTGATATTAGGAGGTGTGGCTTGGTAGATGATGAGGTCATGAGGGCAAAGTCTTTGTAAGTATCCTAGTAAGAAGATCCAGGAGAGAATCTGCTTCTCTCTCTCCTTGCCAAGTATGGAGTAACCAGAAGGCACTGTCTGCAAACCCAGAAGAGAGCCCTCCCCAGAGGCCAAGCATGCTGGTGCCTCAGTCTCAGACTTTCAGGCTCCGGAACTGTGAGAAATAAATCTGTTATGTATAAGCCACCCAGTCTGTGGTATAATTATTGTAATAGGGCCAGCTGACTAAAAGCCTTGCTTCACAAACATTAATTCCGAGATTCAGAGCTGCTCAATAACTTGACCGGGGTCACCAAAAACTGAAATTCATCTGTCTCTCATCCAAAAAATGTCTTCATGCCTACATTCCTGGCTGAAGAAAATTGAAATGAGAACCTCTGATCTTTTTCTGAAGAAAAAAAATGAGGCTAAAATTAATTGAGATCCCAATGTTCTACTTTTCAACAAATGCCTTCCTAGAAAAGAGTTAGCTCTAAAACAATGTGTTGGCTGAAGGCCTATCTGTTGTAAAAGAAGAAGAAAACATGATTTCTAAAATATCCTTTCATTATCATCATTATGATTTGATTTCTTCTAAAATTATTATGCATGCTTTGTGGGGGAGATGAGCACTTAAAGCAGAGTTAAAGAAGTAATAGGGCAGTATACTTTCATCTTTTGAAGTCTTGCACATGTAAAAGTCACTCAGTAGAAGATGAGGCCAGTGCAGTGGCTCATGCTGCAATCATAGCACTACAGGATGCCAAGGGAGGAAGATTGCTTGAGACCAGGAGTTCAAGACCAGCTAGGGAAACATAGCAAGACTGCGTATCTGCAAAAAATAATAATACAGGAAAGAGGTAAAACATAATGTGAGCACACAGACACCTTGCCCACACTCAGGCACACAAATAGGAATAACCTAACACTGGCAGTGAGAATAATACTTCCCTATCCCCAAATATAGATCCAGCCAGAGCCTGTAAATATTACCTAACTTGGAAACAGGGCCTTTCTGCTGTAACAAGTTAAGGGACATGGTGGGCCCCAATACAATGATTGATATCCTTATAAGAATGGAGGCATTGGATACACACACCAGACACAAAGCCAAGTGAACACACAGACAGGGGGTGAAAGTCATATGACCATACAGACAAGGGAATGTGAACACAAAGACAAAAGGAGAATGCCAGGGGAACACACAGATAGGGAGAAAGGTCATGTGAACATACAGACATGGGAAGAAACTCATGTGAACACACAGATGGGGGAGAATGCCTTGTGAACACAAAGAAGGGATGAGAACACCTTGTGAACACAAAGTAGTGGGGAAATGCTAAGTGAATACACAGATACAGGGAGAACATCATGAGAATGCCATGTGAACACAAAAATGGCAGGGAAATGACATGTGAGCACACAGATGTGGGGAGAAAATCATGCGAACATGGGGGAGAACACCATGTGACTACAAAGATGGCAGAAAAATGCAATGTGAACCCACATCAGGGAAGAAAATGCCCTGTGAACACACACACAGAAGGGAGAACATCATGTGAATAAGACACAGGGGAGAACACCATGTGAGCACAAAGATGGAGGAGAGAATGTCATGGAAACATACAAATATGAGTGAGGACACCTTGGGAACACACAAATGGGGGAAGAATGCTATGTGAACATTGACAGAGAGGAGATGCCATGTGAGCACACAGATGGGAGGAGAAAGCCAAGTGTGCACACAGATACGGGGAAGAACACCAGGTGAACAAACAGGTTGGGGGTAACACCATACAAACACACAGATCTGGGGAGAGTACCATGAGAACACACAGATGGGGAAAAACACAATGGGAATGCACACAAAGAGAGAGAATGGCGTGGGTACACACGAATGCAGGAAGAATGCCATGGGAACACACACACAGAGGGAGAATACCATGTGAACACACAGAAGGAGGAAGATCACCGTGTGAAAACACAGATGGGAGGATAGCACCATGGGAACACACAAACAGAGGAGAGAATGCCATGGGAGCACACAGAAGGGAGAAGACCACCATGTGAAAACACAGATGGGGGAGAATGCCATGGGAATGCACAGACTGAGGACAGAACGCCGTGTGAACACACAGACAGAGGAAGAACACCATGGGAACACACAGATGGGGGAAGAATGCCATGGGAACACATCGTCAGAGGGAAGAACAGCATGTGAACACACAGAGGGTGAACACCATGTGAACACACAGACAGGGAAAGAATGCCATCAGAACACACAAATGGAAGAAGAATGCCATAGGAACACACAGAGGGGAGAAAGCCATGGGAACACACAGACAGAGAGAAGAATGCCATGTGAACACAAGACAGAGGAGAGAATGCCATGTGAACACAAGACAGAGAGAAGAATGCCATGGGAACACACAGACAATGAGAAGACCACAAGTGAAACAAGACAGAGGGAAGAATGCCATACAAACACACAGACAAGGAAAGAAGGCCATGGGAACACACAGACAGAGTGGAGAACACCACAGGGACACACAGTCAGAGGAGAGAACGCCATGTGAACACACAGACAAAGGGGAGAATACTGAGGGAACACACAGACAGAGGGGAGAATGCCCTGTGAAGATACAGAGGGGAGAATGCCATGTGAACACACAGACAGAGGGGAGACATTGTGGGAGCACACAGATGGAGGGGAGAACACTATGTGAACATACAGATAGGGGAGAATGCTACGGGAACCTACAGACAGAAAAGAGAATGCCATGGGTCACACAGACAGAGCAAGAACACTATGGGAACACAGAAACAGAAGGGAGAATGCCATATGAACACACAGATGAGGGAAGAATGCCACAGGAACACACAGATAGATGGGAGAATGCCGTGTGAGCACACAGAGGAGCGAACACCATGGGAACAAACAGGCAGAGGGGACAATGCCATGGGAAGACACAGACAAAGAATGCCATGTGAACACACAGAAGGGAGAATGCCATGTGAACATACAGAGAGGGGAGTGTGCTATGGGAACCTACAGATAGAGAAGAGAACACCATAGGGACACACAGACAGAGAAAAAACACCATGGGAAAGCAGGGCCAGAAGGCAGAATGCCACGTGAACACACAGATGGGGGAAGAATACCATAGGAACACACAGTCAGAGGGAAGAAGACCGTGTGAATGCACAGACAGAGGGGAGAATGCCATGGGAACACACAGACAGGAAAAGAACACCATTATAACAAAGCCAGGGAGAACACCATGTCAACACACTGTCAGAGGGGAGAATGCCATGTGAGCACATAGAAAGAGGGGAGAATGCTATGTGAACACAAAGGGGGAGGGAAGAACATCATGTTAACATACAGACAGGAGTTAAAACACCATGGGAACACACAGACAGAGGGAGAGTGCCATGTTAATACAGAGACAGAGGGGAGAACACCATGAGAACACACAGAAAGAGGGAGAATGCCATGTGAAGGCAAAGACAGAGGGAAGAAAGCCATGTTAACATGCAGACAGAGGGTAAAATGCCATGGAAACACACAGACTGAGGGGAGAATGCTATGGGAACACACAGATAGAGGAGAATGCCATTTGAAAACACAGACTGATGGGAGAACACCATGGGGACACACAGAGTGAGAACAGAATGCCATGGGCAAACAGACTGAGGGGAGAACACCTGGGAACACACAGACAGAAGGGTGAATGCCATGTTAACACAAAGAGAGGGGAGAACACCATGTGCACACAGTCAGAGGAAAGAACACCATAGGAACACACACACACTGAGAGAAGAACGGCATGTTAACCCACAGACTAAGGGAAGAAATTCATGTTAACATACAGGCAGTGGGTTAAATGCCATGGAACACACAGACAGGAAAGAATGCCAAGTGAACACACAGAGACTGGAGGAGAATGCCATGGAAACACACAGAAGAGGGGAAATCACCATGAGAACACACAGAGGGGAGAATGCCATGAGAACACACCAGCAAAGTGGAAAATACCATGGGAATACCTAGGAACTACACCATGGGAGCATACAGACAGGGGAAGAATGCAGTGAGAATACACAGACAGAGGGGAGAATGCCATGGGAACACACAGACAGAGTGAGAACACCATGTTAACACACAGTCTGAGGGGAGAACGCCGTGTTAATACATTGACAGAAGGGAGAATGCCATGGGAACACATAGACTGAGGAGAGAACATCATGTTAACACACATAGGGAGAGTGCCATGGGAACACACAGACTGAAGGGAGAATGTCATGTTAACACACAGACAGGGGGAACACTGTATTAAGACAGACTGAGAGGAGAACACCATGTGAACACAGACTGAGGGGAGAACGCCATGGAACACACAGACAGAGGAGAGAATGCCATGGGAACACACTAATAGGGGAGTATGCCATTTTTAACACACAGGCTGGGGGCGAACATCATGAGAACACAGAGAATGAGAAGAGAATGCCATGGGCATACAAACTGAGGGGAGAACTCCTGAGAACACACAGACATAGGGGAGAATGCCATGCTAACACACGGAGAGAGACGAGAACGCCATGGGAAAACACAGATATAGGGGTAAACGCCATGTTAACATGGAAAGAAGGGAATGCCATGGAAAGACACAGACCTAGAGTGAACGCTATGGGAACACATACACTGCAGGAAGAAAGCCATATTAACACACAGACAAAAGAATGAGAGCCATGGGAACACACAGACAGGAGAATGCCTTGTTAACACACAGACTGAGGCAGAACACCATGAGATTAAAAACACTGAGGAAAGAATGCCATGGTAACACACCGGCAGAGGTGAGAACGTCAAGGGAATACACAGACAGAGGGGAGAATGCCACATTAACATATAGACATAGGGGAGAGCGCCGTGGGAACACACAGATAGAGGAGAACGCCATTTGAACATACAGGTTGAGAGGAGAACCCTATGGGAACACATAGAGTTAGAAGAGAATGCCATGGGCACACAGACAGAGGGGAGAACATATGGGAACACACAGACAGAAGGGTGAATGCCATGATAACACAGAGAGGAGAGAATGCCAAGTGAAGACACAGAGAAAAGAATGCCATGGGAACATACACATTGAGAGAAGAACGAAATGTTAACTCACAGACTGAGAGGAGAAAGTCATGTTAACATACAGACAGTGGGGAGAATGCCATGGGAACACAAAGATAGGAAAGAATGCCACGTAAACACACAGACTGGGGGAGAATACCATGTGAATACATAGACGGGGGGAAATACCATGTGAACACGCAGATGGGGGAGAATGCCATGGCGACACACAGATAGAGGAAGAATGTTATGGGAACACACAGACAGAGGGAAAATGCCATTTTAACACATCGGCAGAGTAGAAAATGCCATGTGAACAGAAGGGACAACACCATGGGTACATACAGACAGAGAAAGAACACGGTGGAAACACACAGACAGAGGGGAGAATGTTATGTAAACACAGACTGAGGTGAGAATGCCATGGGAACACACAGACTGAGGGGAGAGGATCATGTTAGCACACAGATAGAGGGGAGAACGCCATGGGAAATCACAGACAGAGAGAGAACACCATGTTAACACACGGCCAGAGGACAGAACACCACATTAACACACAGACAGAGAGGAGAATGCCATGTTAACACATGCACAGAGGGGAGAACACCATGCTAACACACAGAGGGAGAATGCTATGTTAACACACACATAGAGGTGAGAATACCATGGGAACACACAAACAGAGGAAGAACATCATGTTAACACACCAGCAGAGTGTAGAACACCATTTTAACGCACGGAGAGAGAATGCCATGTTAACACACACACAAAAGTGGGAAAGACATGAGAACACACAAACGGGGGATAACGCCATGGGAACACACAGAGGAAGAATACCTTGAGAACACAGGGACTGAGGGGAGAATGCCATGGGAACACACAGAGGGAGAATGACATATTAACACATAGAGGGAGAATGCCATGTTAAAACACAGAGGGGAAAATGCTGTGTTAACACAGGTGAAAATGCCATGGGATCATCGAGACCGAGGGGAGAACACCATGGGAACACACAGAATGAGAGGAGACTACCATGTGAATACACAGAGGAAGAAACATCATGGGAACACATTAACAGAAGGAGAACGCCATGTTAACACACAGACAGAAGGGAGAATGCCATGGGAACACACAGATAGGGGAGAACACCATTTGAACATACAAACTGAGGGGAGAATGCCATGGGAACGTACAGAGCAAGAAGAAAACACACTGGGCACACAGACTTAGGGGAGAACTCTTGGGGATACAAAGACAGAGGGAGATCGCCATGGGTACACACACAGAGAGGGGACAACATCATAGGAATTCACACATGAAAAAAGAAAGTCATGCTAAAATACTGGCAGAATGGAGAGCACCATGGAAATACACAGACAGATGGGTGACTGCCATGGGAATATACATATAGAGGGGAGAGCACCATGGGAACACACCACCAGAGGGGAGGACACTATGGAATACACAGAACACTATGGGAACACACACACACTGAGGGAAGAACATCATGTTAACACACCAACACAGAGAAGAATGGCATGGGAATACACAGACAGAGGAACAAACACTATGGGAACATGCACACTGAGAGAAGAATGTCATGTTAACCCACAGACTGAGGGGATAATGTCATGTTAACATATAGACAGTAGGGAGAACGCCGCAGGAACACACGGGAGAAAGCCATGTGAGCACACAGACAGGGAAGAATGCCATGGGAACACACAGAGGGGAGAATGCCATGGGTACATACAGATAGAGGGAGAATGCCATGTAACACACAAACAGAGGGGAGAACATCATGGGAATACACAGAAAGAGGGGAGAGAGCCATGTGAACAAGCAGAAAGAGGGGTGTAAGCCATGGGGATACACACACAGAGGGGACAACTCCATGGGAACACACAGACTGAAGGGACAACACCATGGAAACAAACAGACTGAGAAAGAACGTAATGTTAACACACCAGAAGAGGGGAGAATGTCATGGGAAACACAGAGAAAGGGACAAACACTATGAGAACACAGGGATTGAGAAGAGAATGCCAGGTAAACACACAGACAGAGGCAGAACACCATGGAACACACAGAGGGGAGAACACCATGGTAACACACCAGCAGAGGGGTGAACATCATGGGAAAACACAGACTGAGGAAAGAATGCCATGTTAACATACAAAATGAGGGAGAATGTCATGTTAACACCCAGTTAGCAGAAAAAATGCCATGTTAACACACAAACAGAGGGGAGAACGCCATGTTAACACATGGACGGGAGAAGGTAATATTTACACATAGAAAGAGGTGAGAATGCTATGGGAACACACAGACTGAGGGGAGAACGTCATGGTAGCACACAGATAGTGAGGAGAATGCAAAGCTAACACACAGAGGGGAGAATGCCATGTAAACATACGAACAGAGGGGAGATTGCAATGATAACACACAGAGGGGAGGACTCCATGTTAACATACAGACTGAGGGGAGAATGCCTTGGGAATACATCAACTGAAGAAAGAATGCCATTGGAAACACAGAGACAGAGGCGAGAACGCCGTGGGAACACATGGATAGAAGGGAGAACACCATGTTAATGCACAGAGGGATGAATGCCATATTAACACACAGACAGAACTGAGAACGCCATAGGAACACAAAGACTAAGGAGAGAGAGCACCATGTTAACACACAGACAGAGGGAAGAACGCCATGTTAACACATGGACAGAGGCGAGAACCCCATGGCAACATACAGAGAGGGGAGAACATCATGTTAACACACAGACAGAGGCAAGAACACCGTGGGAACACACAGACTAAGGGGAGAATGCCTTGTTAACACACGGACAGAGGAGAGAATGCCATGCTAATACACAGACTGAGAAAAGAATGCCATGTTAGCACACAGAGGGAGAACACCATGTTAACACAAGGACAGAGCTAAGAACGCCATGGGAACACACAGACTGAGAGGAGAACACCATGTTAACACATGGACAGAGGTGAGAATGCCATGTTAACACCAAAGGTGAGAAAGTCATGTTAACACTTGGAAAGAGGTGAGAACACCTTAGGAGACACAGACTGAGTGGAGAATATAATGTTAACACAGACAGAGAGAAGAATACCATGTTAACACATGAACAAAGGCTAAAACGCCATGTTAACACACAGACAGGGGGAAACGCCATGTAAATACACAGATAGAGGGGTAAATGCCAAGTTAGCACATGAACAGAGAGGGAAACGCCATGGGAACACAGAGACTGAGGGGACAGCACCATGTTAACACACAGACAGAAGAGAGAATGCAATGTTACACACAGATAGAAGAGAGAACACCATGCTGACACACAGACAGAGGGGAAAACAACAAGTTAACATGTATGCAGAAGCGAGAACCCCATGGGAACACACAGAGAGAAGGGAGAACATCATGTTGACACACAGACAGAAGCAAGAAAGCCATGTTAACACATGGTTAGAAGCAAGAACCCCATGGGAACACACAGAGTAAGGGGAGAATGCCATGTAAACACATGGACTAAGACAAGAATGCCATGTTAACATACAGACAGAGGCAAGAATGCCAAGGTAACACAGAGACTGAGCGAGAATGCCATATTAGCACAAAGACAGAGGAAAGAATGGCATGTTAACACATGGACAGAAGCGAGAAACCCATTGGAACACACACAGTGAAGGAGAATGTCATGTTAACACACAAACAGAGGTGAGAACAGCATGTTAACAGACAGAGGGTAGAACACCATGTTAACACAGAAACAAGGGCGAGGACTCATGGAAGAATAGAGACTGAGGAGAGAATACTATTTAACAAACAGAGAGGCGAGAATGCCATGTTAACACACAGTGGGGAGAATGCCATGTTCTCACAAACAAGCAAGAATGCCATGTTTACACACAGAGGGGAGAATGCCATGTTAACACAAGGACAGAGGGAAGAGCGCCCTGAGAACACACAAACTGAAGGGAAAATGCTGTTAACACACAGACAGAGAGGAGAACACCTTGTTAACAAACAGAGAGAGGTAAGAACGCCTTGTGAACTCACAGAATGAGAGGAGGACATCATGTTCACACACAACAGAGAAGAGGACGCCATGTTAAAACACAGATAGAGCTGAGAACAACATGAGAACACACAGACTAAAAGGAGAATGATATGGTAACACATGGACAGAGGGGAGAATGCCATGTTAACACACGGATAGAGGTGAGAATGCCATGGGAAAACGCAGACTGAAGGGAAAACACTATGCTAATATAAACAGAGGGAAGAACACCATGTTAACACAGACAGAGGCAAGAACTCCAGGGGAACACACAGACAGGGGGAGAACGCCATGCTAACAAACAGAGGGGAGAACGCCATGTTAACACACGAACAGAAGCAAGAATGCCATTTTAACACAGAGACAGAAGGGAGAACACCATAATAACACAGAGACAGATGGGAGAACACCATATTAACACACGGAAAGGTGAGAATGCCAGAGAACAAACAGACTGAGGTGAAAGTGCCATGTTAACACACAGACAGAGGGGAGACTGTCATATTGCCACATGGACAGAGGGGAGAACACTAAGTTAACACACAGACAGAGGGGAGAATGCCATGTTACACATGAATAGTGGTGAGAATGCCAGAGGAACACATAGACTGAGGGAAGAATACCATATTAACACAGAGACAGAGGGGAGAATGCCATGTTAACGCATGAACAGAGGCGAGAATGCTATAGGAACACACAGATGAGGGGAGAAAATCACGTCGACACACATACAGAGGGTTGAACACCATATTGATACACAGAGGCGAGAATGCCATGGGAACACACACACAGATGCAGAACACATAGACAGAGGGTAAAATGCCATGTCATTACATAGATAGGGGCGAGAATGTCATAGGAACACACAGAATAAGGAAACATCTTGTTAACACACAGACAGAGAAGAGAAAGCCATGTTATCAAATGGAAAGAGGTGAGAACACCATGGGAACACACAGACTGAGGGGAGAATGACATGTTAACACACAGACAAAGGGAAGAATGCCATGTTAACACATAGAGGCAAGAAAACAATGGGATCACGCAGACAGAGGGGAGAATGCCATGGGAAACCACAGACAAAGGAAGAACACCATGTTAACACACAGACAGAGGCAAGATCATCATGGGAAAACAGAGACTGAGGGGAGAACATCATATTAACACACAAACAGGGAATAATGCCATGTCAACACACAGCCAGAGCTGAAGAATGCCATGGGAACACATAGACTGAGGGAAGAACACCACGGGAACACACAAAAGGGAGAACACCATGTTGACACAAGGAAAGAGATGAAAAGTCATGGGAACACATGTCTGAGGAGAGAAAATCACATTGACACATAGATGGGAGAACACCATGTTAACACACAGAGGCAAGTATTCCATGGAAACATACAGACTGAGGGGAGGGCATCATGTTAAAACACAGACTGAGGGGTGAATGTCATGTTAACACACAAATAGAGGGGAAAATGCCATGTTAACACATCAACAGAGTTGGGAATGCCATAAGAACACACTGACAGGTGAGAATGCCATGTTAACACATGGACAGAAGGAGAGAATGCCATGTTAACACACGGACAGACAGAAGAATGCCATGTTTACACACTAAAAGAGGGGAGAACACCATGTTGTCAAAGAAAGTAGAATGCCATGTTAACACATGGACAGTGCTGAGAACACTGAAAACACACACTGAGGGGAGAATGTCATGCTAACACACAGAGGTGAGAACACCATTTGAATACAAAGAGAGGGGAAAAGGCCATGGGAAACCACAGACAGAGGAAAAAGCTCCATGTTATCACAAGGACAGAGGGAGAACACCATGTTAACACACAGGTAGAGCTGACACCACCATGGGAACACACAGACTGAGAGAAGGACATCATGTTAACATATAGCCAGAGGGGAGAACACTGTGTTAACACACAGACAGAGGAAAGAACACCAAGAAAACACACAGACTGATGATAGAATGTCATGTTCACACACAGAGGGGAGAATGCCATGTTAACACACAGACAGAAGCAAGAACACCATAAGAAGACAGACTGATGGGATAATGCCACGGGAAACCACAGGCAGAAAAGGAACACCATGCTAACACATGAACAGAGGCAAAAATACCATGGGGACACACAGACAGAGGGGGAACACCATGTTGACACACAAACAGAGGGAAGAATGTCGTGTTAACAAAGAAACTGAGGCGAGAACACCATAAGAACACACGGACTGAGGGAAGAATGCCAAGTTGATACAAGGACAGAGTTGAGAACACCATTGGAACACACAGACTGAGGAGACAATGCCATGTTAACACATAGACAAAGGGGAGTATGACATGTTCATACACAGACCAAGGTGAAACGCCATGGGAACACACAGACTGAAGAGAGACAGTCATATTAACACACAGAGAGAGGGTAGAAAGTCACATTAACACATGGAAAGTGGTGAGAACACCGTGGGAACACACAGGCTGACAAGAGAATGCCATGTTAACACACAGACAAAGGGGAGAACACCATGTTAACACGTGGACAGAGATGAGAACACCATGTAAACACATGGACAAAGGGTAGAATGCCATGGTAACACAAAGACAGAAGGGAGACTGCCATGCTAACACAAGGACACAGCCGAGAATGCCATGGAAACATACAGACTGAGGGGATAATGTCATGTTGACACAGAGACACAGGGGAGAACACCATATCAACACATGAACAGAGTTGAGAACACCATAGGAACACATGAACAGAGGTGAGAACCCCATGTTAATACATGGACAGAGAAGAGAACACCATGTTAACACAGAGAGCGATGGGAAAACATTAGGTTAACACACGAACAGAGGGAAGAATGCCACGTTAACACACAGAAAAAAAGGAGAATGCCATGTGAACACACAGACAGAGTTGAGAATGCTACGAAAACCCATGAACTGATAAGAGAATGCCATGTTAACACACAGAGAGGAGAACACCATGTCAATACATGGACAGAGGTGAGAATGCCAGGCAACACAAAGACAGGGGAAAGAACGCCATGGGAAACCATAGGACAAGAAAGAATGCCATGATTTTACATGAACAGAGGTGAAAATGCCATGTTAACACACACAAAAAGCTGAGAACTCCATGGGAACACACAGACTGAGGGGAGGATGCCATGTTAACACATAAGCAGAGGGAAGAACACCATGTTTACACATGAACAGAGGTAAGAACACAATGGAAAAACACAGACTGATGGGAGAATGCCATGTTAGCACACAGACAGAGGGGAGAAGGCATGTTAACACAGAGATAGAGATAAGAATGCCATGAGAAACGTCAGACTGAGGGGAAAACATCATGTTAACACACATACAGAGGGGAAAACTCCATGTTAATACACAAACAGAAGAAAGAACACCTTGGAACACACAGACTGAGAGGAGAATGCCATGTTATCACACAGACAGAGGGGAGAACGCCATATTAACACATGGACAGAGGTTAGAATGCCATGTTGACTCAGAGACAAACTGAGGGGAGAACACCATGTTAACACACAGAGGCAGGAATGCCATGTTAACACATGAGAGAGGCAAAAAAGTTATGTTAATACATAGACAGAGGGAAAAAGACATGTTAAAACATGAACAGAAGTGAGAGCACCATTGAAACACGCAGACTGAGGAAGAATACCGTGCTCATACACAAAGGGGAAATTGCCATGTTAAAACACAGACAGAGCAAAGAATGCCATGGAAACAGACAAACTGAGGAAAGATTGTCATGTTAACACACATGCAGAGGGGAAAACACCATGATAACACATAGACAGAGCAAGAACATCATAAGAATTCAAAGACACATGAAAGAAAGCCATGGGAAACCACAGACAGAAGAAGACCATGTTAATGCATGGACATAGACAAGAACTCCATGTTAAGACATGGACAGAGCTGAGAATGCCATGGGAACACACACACACTGAGAAGAGAATGTCATGTTAGCACATGGACAAAATAGGGAAGGCCATGCTAACACACAGAGGCAAGAATGCCATGAAAACACACAGACTAAGGGGAGAATGCCATTTTGACACAAAGAGAGAGGGGAGAATGCCATGTTATTACATGGAAAGAGGGGAGAATGTCATGTTAACACATAGAAAAAGGGGAGAATGCTATGTTGACTCAGAGACAGAACTAAGAACGCCATGGGAACACATAGCCTGAGGATAGAATGTCAATTTTAGCACACATAGAGAGGGGAAAACATCATATTAACACACTGACAGAAGTGAAAACGCCCTGGGAACATAAAGACAGAGGGGAGAATGTCATGTTAGCATGTGGACGAGGAGAGAACGCCATGAAAATACATGGACCAAAGTGAGAAGGTCATGTTAACACAAAAACCAAAAGAAAAATGTCATGTTATCACACTAAGAGAGGAGAGGACGCATTGTTAAAACATGGACAGAGGTGAGAATTCTATGTGAACACACAGACAGAGGCAAGAACACCAAGGGTATACACAGAGGGGTGAATACCATGTTAACACATAGATAGAAAGGAGAACGCCATGTTCACACATGAACAGACTAGAGAACACCGGGGGAACTAACAAACTGAGGGGAGAATGCCATGTTAACACACAAACATTGGTGAGAAAGTCATTTAAACACACAGAGGGGAGAACGCCATGTTAACTCACAGACAGAGTGGAGAAAGCCATATTTACACATGGACAGAGATGAAAACACCATGGAAACACACAGACTGAGGGGATAATACCATGCAAACACACGAAAAGAGGTGAGAATGCCATAGGAGCAGAAAGACTGAGGGGAGAACACCATTATAACACAAAGACAGATGGGAGAATGCCATGTTAACCACAGAGGGGAGACTGCCATGTTACTACACAGACAAGTGAAGAAAGCCATATTAACATGCAGTCTGAGGAAAGATCACCATGTTAACATACAGACTGAGGAAGATGCCATGGAAACACACAGACTGAGGGAAGAAATGTCATGTGAATACATGGACAGAAGAACACTCGGTTAAGATTTAATATGGGAGAATGCCATATTAACACACAGACTAAAGGGAGAACGCCATGTTAACACACAGACAGAGGGGAGAACGTAATGTTAGCATGGAGACAGTGGGGAGAACGCCATATTAACACATGGTCAGAGGGGAGGACATCATGTAAACACGTGGACAGAGGTGAGAATACCCTGTAAACACTCAGACATGAGGAGAACGCAATGTTAAAACATAGATTGAGGAGAAAACACCATGTGAACACACAGACAGAGGGGAGAACGCAATATTAACATACAGAAAGAGGGGAAAATGCCAAGTTAACACATGAACAGAGAGTAGAACATCATGTTAACCCATGGACAGAGGCAAGAATGCCACAGACTAAGAGGAGAAAACCATATTAGCATACAGACAGAGGAGAGGACAGAGGCTAGGCAACCATATTAACACACAGACAAAGGGGATAGCTCCATGTTAACACACATACAGAGGCAAGTACATCACAAAGACACACAAACTCAGTGGAGAACGCCATGTTAACACATGGTCGGAAGTGAGTATGCCATGTTAACACACAGACAGAGGGTAGAACACCATGTTAACACATGGACAGAGGGGAGAATGCCATGGGAACACACAGACTGAGGTGAGAACTCCATGGGAACACAAAGACTGAGGCGAGAACGCCATATTAACACAGAAACAGAGGGGAGAACACCATAAGGACAGACAGACTGAGGGGAGAACACCATGTTAACACACAGACAGTGGGGACAACACCATGTTAATACACGGAAAGAGGCGAGAACACCATGGGAACACACAGACAGAGGAAAGCCATGTTAACACACAGACAGAAGTGAGATGCCATGGGGAAAAACAAACTCAGTGGAGAATGCCATGTTAACACAAGAAGAGAGGCAAAAGCACAATGTTCACACACAGATAGAAGGGAGAATGACATGTTAACACACAGACAGAGGCAAGAATGCCATGGGAACACACAGACTGTGGGGAGCATGCCATGTTAACACACAGAGGTGAGAATGCCACGGGAACATACAGAATGAGAGGAGAATGTTATTTTAATCCACATACGGGGGGTGACTAACATTTTAAAAAATAGAAGAGAGAACACCATGTTAACATGTGAACAGAGGACCACTGCCATTTTTAAAACACAGAGGGGAGAACGCCATGTTAACACCTAGACAGTGGATACAACACCATGAAAATACAAGGAGAGGGGAATGAACACCATGAGTACAGTCTGAAGGGAGAAGGTCATGTTAACACAGAAACGGAGGGGAGAACAACTTGTTAACACACAATCAGAGGTGATAATGCCCTGAAAACACTCAGACAGAGGGGAGAACACCATGTTAACACATAGACAAAGGGGAGAATGCCATGTTAACACATGTACACATGCAATGATGTCATGGGGACACACAGACACAGTGGATAATGCCATGGCAATACACAGTCAGAAGCGATAATGCCTTGTTAACACACAGAACATGGAATGCCAAGTTAACACAAGGACAGAAGAGAGAACGCCATGTTAATGCATGAACAGAGGGGAGAATGCCATGGGAACACACAGAATGAGGGAAGAGCGCCAGGTAAACACACGGATAGAAACAAGAACACCATAAGGACACACAGTCTGAGGGGAGAACACTGTGTTAACACAGAGACAGTAAGGATAACACCATGTTAACATGCAGAAAGAGGTGAGGATACCATGAGAACACAGACTGAGGGGAGAATGCCATGTTAACACACTGATAGAGATGAGAACCCTATGGGGAAACACAACTCTGTTGGAGAATGTCATTTAAAACATGGTCAGAAGCAAGAACACCATGTTAATACACAGACAGGGGGTAGAATGCCATGTTAACACACAGTTAGAGAAGAGAACGCCATTTTAATACATCAACAGAGGGGAGAACATCATAACATCATTGAAACACACAGAGTGAGGGCAAAATGCCTTGGGAACTCAAAACTAAGGTGAGAACACCATATTAGTACACAGACAGGGGCAGAAATACCATAATGACACACTCAGAGGAGAACACTGTGTTAACACACAGACAGTGGGAACAACACCATGTTAACATGCAAAGAGTGGTAAGAATGTCATGGGAACACACAGAGGAACATAGAATGCCATGTTAACACACAGACAGAGGCGAGAACCCCATGGGGAAACACAAACTCAGTGGAGAATGCCATGTTAACAAACAGACAGAAGATAGAATGCCATGTTAACACATGGATGGAGGTGATAGCACAATGTTAACACAGAGATGGAAGGAAGAATGCCATGTTAAAACACAAAGGAGAGAACGCAATGTTAACATACGGTTAGAGGTGAGACTGCCATGGGAGCACACAGACTGAGGTGGGCATGCCATGTTAACACAGAGACAGAGGGGAGAATGCTATGTTAACACAAGGACAGAGGTGAGAATGCCATGGTGACACACAGACTGAGTGGAGAACACCATATTAATACATGGTCAAAAGCAAGAACGCCATGTTAACACAAACATAGAGAGTAGAATGACATGTTAACACATGGACAAAGGCAAGAATGCCATGAGAATACACAGATTGAGGAAAGAACGCCACATTAATGCACAGACAGAGGGTAGAACGCCATGTTGACAGAAAGAGGCAAGAACACCATGTTAACACATGGACAGATAGGTGATCACCATGTTGACATATGGACACGGGAGAACTCTATGTTAACACACAGATGGAGGGGAGAATGTCAAGTTAACACATGGACAGAGGTGAGAATGCCATGGGTATACTCATAGACTGAATGGAGAACTCCATGTTAACACAGACAAAGGGGAGAACACCATGTTAACACAAGGACAGAGGCGAGAATGCCACGGGAACACACAGACAGAGGAAAGAATGCCATGTTAATACACAGACAGAGGGTAGAACACAATGTTAACTCATGGACTGAGGCGATAGCTCAATGTTAACACACAGATGGAAAGGAGAATGCCACGTTAGCACACATGCAATATAAACACATGGATAGAAGCGAGAATGTCATGGGAACACACAGACTGAGGAGAGCAAGCCATGTTAACACAGAGACAGAGGGGAGAATACCATGTTAACACAAGGACAGAAGTGAGAATGCCAAGGGGACACACAGACTGAGTGGAGAACGCCATATTAATACACAGCCAAAAGTGAGAACACCATGTTAACACGCACACAGAGGGTAGAAGGCCATGTTAACACATGAACAAAGGCAAGAACACCATGGGAATACACAGATTGAAAAAAGAACTCCATATTAATACATAGACAAAGGCAACAATGCCATGTTAATACACAGACAGAAGGTAGAACGCCATGTTGACAGAAAGACAGAGGTGAGAACATCATGTCAACACATAGACAGGAGAACACAATGTGAACACATGGAAAGAGGGGAGAACACAATGTTAACACACAAAGAGGGGAGAATGCCATGTTAACACATGGACAGGGCTAAAATGCCATGGGGATTCACAGACTGAATGGAGAACACCATGTTAGTACACAGACAGAGGGGAAAATGTCATGTTAACTAATGGACACAGTGGAGAACACCATTAACACACAGAAAGAGGGAAAACATCATGCTGACACACAGACAAGATAGAACACCATGTTAACACACGGACAGAGGTGAGAACACCTTGGGGACACACGGACAGAGGGGAGAATGCCATGTTAACTGACAGACATAGTGGATAATGCCGTGTTTACACATGGAAAAGGCGAGAACACCAGGGAAACATAGACTGAGAGGAGAACGCAATGTAAACACATGGACATATGGGCGAACACCATTTTAAAACACAGAGAGAGGTGAGAATGCCATGTTAACACACAGAAAGAGGAGAGAATGCCATGTTAACACACAAAGGCGAGAACACCATGGAAACACAGACTGAGGGGAGAACATCATGTTAATACACAAACAGAGGGGACAACACCATGATAATATATGGAGAGAGGCAAGAACCCCATGAGAACACAGTCTGAAGGGAGAATGTCATGTAAACACACAGAGGAGAGAACACGCAGACTGAGGGAAGAACACCATGTTAACACACAGACAGAGGGGATAACGCCATGGTAACTCACAGACATAGTGAAGAACACCATGTTTACAAACACAGAGGCCAGAACCCCATGGGAGCACACAGACTGAGAGGAGAACACAATGTTAACCCACAGACAGAGGGGCGGCTGCCATTTTAAAACACAAACAGAGTGGAGAACGCATGTTAACATACAGACATAGGGAAAAAGGCCATGTTGACACATGCACAGAGGCAAGAATATCCTGTAAACACTCAGACAAAGGAGAGAATGCCATGTCAACACATGGACTCGGGGGAGAACACCATGTTAACACATAGAGGAGAGAATGTTAATAAACAAATTGAGGTAGATGCCATGGGAACATACACACTGAAGGGAGAATGTCATGTTACCACACAAACAAAGGGGAGAACACCATTTTAAAAAATGGAAGGAGGTGAGAATGCCCTGTTAACACTGACACAGAGGGGAGAACACCATGTTTACACATAGACTGAGGGAAGAATGTCATGTTACCACATGGACAGAGGGGAGAAGTCAATGTTAAAATAAAGACAGAGGGGTGAAAGCCATGTTAACACATGGACAGAGGGGAGAATGCCATGTTAACACACGGACAGAGGGGAAACACCATGTTAACACATGGACAGAAATAAGAATGCCATGGGGGCATACAGAATGAGGGAATAAAGCCATAATAACACAGAGACATGGGGAAAACGCCGTGTCAACACACACAGAGAAGGGGAATGCCATGTTAACACAGACAAAGAAGAGAATGCCGTATTAACACATGGACAGAGGCGAGAATGCCACAGGGACACACAGCATTTGAATGTCATATTAACACACAGACAGAGGAGAGAACAACATGTTAACACCCAGACAGAGGGAAGAACACCATGTTAACACACAGACAGAGGGGAGAATTCCATGTCAACACATGAACAGAGGGAAGAACACTATGTGAGCACAGACTGAGGGCAGAATGCCATGGGAACACACAGACTGAGGCAAGAATGCCAAGTAAACACTCAGACAGAGGCAAGATTACCATAAGAACACACAGACTGAGGAGAGAGCACCATGTTAACACACAGACACTGGAGACAACATGATGTTTAAAAATGGAGAGAGGCAAGAACGTCATGAGAACACACAGACTGAGGGTAGAGCACCATATTAACACACAGAGGAGAGAACGACATGGGGAAACACAAACTCAGTGGAGAACGCCATGTTAACATATGGTTAGAAATGAGTATGCCATGTTAATACATAGACAAAGGGTAAAATGTTATGTTAATTCATGAACAGAGACCAAAGCACAATGTTAACACAAAGATGGAGGGTAGTACACCATGTTAACACACAGACTGAGGGCAGAATGCTATGGAAACACACAGACAGTGGGGACAAAATTATGTTGACACACAAAGAAAGGCGAGAACACCATGTTAACACAAGTACACATGCAAGAACGCCATGGGCACAAACAGACTCAGTGGAGAATGCCATGTTAACACACGGCTGAAAGTGGGAATGCCACGTTAACAGAGACAGCATGTAGAATGCCATGTTAACATATGGACAGAGGGGAGAACACCATGTTAACACACAAACAGAGGGTAAAAGGCAAGGGGAACAGACAGACTGAGGGGAAAATGACATGGGAAGACACAGACTGAGGTGAGAACACCATGTTAACACACAGACAGTGGGGACAACACTATGTAAACACAATGTAAACACACGCAGAGAGAGGCGAGAATGCCATGGGAACACAAGACTGAGGGGAGTCAGAGTCAGAAGTGAGAATGCCATAGGGAAACCCAAACACAGTGGAGAGCACCATGTTAACACAGGGTCAGAAGAGAAAACGCCATGTTAATACACGGACACAGGGTAGAAAGCCTTGTTAACACACAAACAAAGGTGAAAATACAATGTTAACACAAAAATGGAGAAGAGAGTGTCATGCTGACACACATACAGAAGGGAGAACACAATGTTAATCACAGAGGCGAGAATTCCATGAGAACACTCTGACTGAGGGGAGCAAGCCATGTTAACACACAGACAGAGGGGAGAATGCCATGGGTACACAAAGACTGAATGGAGAATGCTATGCTAGCACACAGTCATAAGCAAGAATGTCATGTTTACACACACACAGAGGGTAGAACGCCATGTTAACCCACGAACAAAGGCAAGAATGCCATGGGAATGCCAAGAACCAAAGGCAAGAATGCTTCTCATACACAGACTGAGAGGAGAATACCATGTCAACACACAAAGGTGACAATGCCATGTTTTTTGGGGGGGTTGGAGTCTCACTCTGTTACCCAGACCAGAGTTCAGTGGCCGCTCCCGGCCACCGTAGCCTTGACCCACTGGGCTCCGGTGATCCTTCCACCTCAGCCTTCCAAATAGTCAGAATTATAAGCACGCCCTACCATGCCCGGCTAATTTTTTATTTATTGTAGAGATGAGGTCTCGCCAAGTTGCCCAGGCGGGTCTTGAACCCACAGGCTCAGGCAATCCACTCACCTTGGCCTCCCAAAGCGCGGGATTACAGGCTGAGACACCGAGCCCAGCCAGACAATGCCATGTTAATGCACAGACAGAGGGTAGAACGTCATGTTGACCTAAGGAGGTAAGAATACCATATTAACACATGGACAGACAGAAGAACACCATACTAATAAATGGACAAAGGGGAGAACACAATGTTAACACACAGATAGAGAGGAGAGTGCCTTGTTAACACATGGATAGAAGCAAGAATGCCATGGAGACTCACAGATTGAATACAGAATGCAATATGAACACACAGACAGAGGGGAGAACACCATGTTAACACAGGGACAGAGAAGAGAATGCCATGATAACACACAGACAGAGGCAAGAATGCCATGGGGACACACAGACAGAGGTGAGAACACCATGAGAACACACAGACTGAGGCAAGAATGCCATGTTAACTCACAGACAGAGGCAAAAACTTCATGGGGAAAAAAACTCATTGGAGAATGACATATTAATACACAATCATAAGCAAGAATGCCATGTCAACACACATACAGAGAAGGTAGAATGCCATGTTAACACACAGACAAAGGTAAGAACGTCATTGGAATACACAGATTCAGGAGAGAACCTCCATGATAACAAAAAGACAAAGGTGACAATGCCTTCCTAACTCACAGACAGAGGGTAGAACTCTATGACAGCACAAAAACAGAGGCAAGCACATGATGTTAACACATGAACAGATAAGAGAATACCATGTTAACACCTGGACAGATGGGAAATAGCAATGTTAGCACACAAAGGGGAGAATGTCACATTAACACATGGATAGAGGTGAGAATGCCATGGGGACTCACAGACTAAAAGAAGGATACCATATTAACACACAGAGAGAGGGGAGAACACCATGTTAACACACAGAGTGGAGAATGCCTTGTTAATAATAGACAGAGATGAGAACATCACAGAGAGACACAGACTGCAGGGAGAACGCCATGTTAACTCATGGGCATAGTTGAGAATATCATATTAACACACACAGACATAGGGGAGAAAATCATGTTAACTCACAGACAGAGGGGAGAACATTATGTTAACAAACAGACAGAGGCAAGGAGGCCATGGGGACACACAGTAAAAAAAGAGAATGCCATGCTAACTTACAGACATAGTGGAGAACGCATAGACAAAGGTGAGAACGCCATGGGGACATACAGACTGAAAGGAGAATGCAATACTAACACACTTTCAGAGGCAAGGATGCCTGTGAACACAAGGACCATGAAGAGAATGCCATGGAGACACACAGATTGAGTGGAGAATGCCATGTTAACACACAGTCACAAACTTGAACACCATGTGAACACACACAGAGAGAGTAGAACGTCATGTTAACACACGGACAAAGGCAAAAATGCTGTGGGAATACACAGACTGGGGGGAGAATGCCATGCAAACTCACAGACAAAAGGAACAACACCATGTTAACACACAGAGAGAGGGTAGAGCGCCATTTGACACAAAGACAGAGACAAGAACATCATGCTAACACATGGAGATAGGAGAACACCACGTGAACACATGAACAGAGAGAAGAATGCTGGGAGCCAGCCTTAGAGGCCTTCACATTGACAGGGTCCAGAAGGCTGAATACCCCAGGTTGCAGGGCAACTCTGGGCAGCTGTTGTTCCTGCTTTTTCTACCTTCACTCTCAATCTCATACTGGAACCCTGGAAGTTGGAAGATGTAAAGAGTTCTATATGGGAGAAATAATTCTTACCAAATGATAATACTTAGTAAAGGAAGGATTTGTTTTGTGAGAAGTATACTCTTCCATTAAGAGCACTCTTGGCCTTATTTTCCCTTTGTTAAGAAGGCCTGTAATTTTGGTTAGGGATTGTGACTAAGATAAATTGAGCCCGGAGAGCCTTTTGTTTTACAAATGTTGAAGCCCATTCTCCCTGACAAGGGATAATTGACACAGATTGTAAATACCAGGTGTGACACTATGGAAAACGAGTCATGTTAACTTGCGATTAAGAGACCTTGAGAATGTTGCTTTACCCCGGTTGATTGCAGATTACTGTGTCACAGGTGTAACTTACAAAACAGGATAAAGATATATTGCCTGTCCGGTTCATTGAATTGAGGCTGATTATCCTGAAAACGAAAAATAAGTTTTCGCCTCAAGCCAAAATCTATAATAAAAGGAGTTGAAAAAGAATAAATCGGCATTTGTCCTGCTTGTAGCAGAGTCAGGTGTCTGTTTTCTCTCCTGCACCGACGCCGTCTCTCCTTCAGGAAACCCTGACCTGCTGGAGCTGGCCTCCGGCAAAGTGGTGCCCAAACAGGGACCTGAAAGGTAAGCTTTGTTCTAATTAGAATCGGGACGGATAGGACCCTACCCAGAGTGCTGCAGATCCTTCTGTAGAGATAGGCAGAGTAAGGAACGGTAGGTAGTTTAAGAGCCATGATATGATCATGGGCCAGAGTGAATCTAAAGAAAGAAAGTTATTCATAAGTATTCTGATGCATATGCTTACTAAAAGAGGAATTAAAGCTTCCTCTACACAATTATCTCATTTTTTACATTTTGTGCAAGAACAGTGCCCCTGGTTCTGTGAAGAAGGCATCATTAATTTAGTAACATGGACAAAGATTGGGGAGGAATTAAAGCTGTATTACACTTTCCATGGTCTGGAACAAGTGCTTGTAAATGCTTTTGCATTATGGAATATAATTAGAGATGTCTTAAATCCACAAAAAGAGGTTAATAAAATGCCCATTAAAGTAAAAGAGGAACCAGGTGAAAGGACTCCCTTACTGACCCCTGTTCCTTCCCAGGCAATGTTAGTCACTGCTCCTGTTGATGATGATCCTCTACCCCCTGAGGATAAGGAAAATTTAGAAGAAGCAGCAGTTAGGTATCATGAAGAAAAATATCCACATAATTTAAATTTGCCCCTTGGCACCAAAAGACCTCTGGCAAGTGATGCCAGAGGGGGAGAGATTGTGATTTGTTACCATCTTGACTTGAGAGAAAAAAATTGTGTTTCTATACTAATTCCTGTTATATAAAAGGTCTGTTTCCTCATATTGAAACAGCCATCATTCCTGTTAATAAGACAACTATTCTTGATTTACTTATTCAATTACAGTAATTAATAATTGTTAGAGACCAATTATTTTTATAGGTCATATTAGATCTCATTCAGGACTCTCAAGGACATTCAGCTATGATGAGACATTGGAGTCCTGAGAGCACTGTTAAACCGATGGTAAAATGGAAAGATCTCCTTACAGGTCAATGGAAGGAGGCCGATATCCTTTTAACATGCAGGAGAGGGTGTGCTTGTGTCTTTCCCCAGGACTTACCCTCACCTATTTGGATACCGGATCACCTGATTAGACATGTCCAGCCTTCCACCCCCGCCAAGGTACAGCTGGACGAGGCGAAGACCATGCCATCAGTCTGAGTCAGATGTCAATGAGGAGGAGAAGGTGCTAGTACCAAAACTGAAGCACCTCACCATCCAACAATCACTTCCACCCCCACCCACTCAACCTAGGACATCTCATCGTTCGCCGCCTCCCATTCTTCTGCCCGAAGCTTTTGTTGAGCCATTTCGACCAGACAAGACAAATCACCTACATGGGGACAAATCAAGTCACTTACTCATGATGCCGAGGACTTGGTTCAGTCTCAAAATGCTTCTCTTACTCCCTCTACTGTCTTTGTTGCTATGTTGACTATTATAGCATGCCAGGTGGGTTGTATTTATTAGGAGAAATCTTATTGGGCTTATATCCCAAACCCTCCAGTGTTCCAGCCTGTTACATGGAATGCTAAAATTATTACTGTTTTTACTAATCATTCCTCTTTATTATGAGGCCCCACTCTTTTTTATGGGTACCCCCAATGTTGTCGGTAGAAAATGAAAAAAAACCAAACAAACTATGCAGCCTAATATATGGAAAGCTTTAACAGCAACCAAACCTATAGTTTTACATCACCCACTAGGACAAACTGTATATAGAATAAGAGCTTGTTTGCAATCTCCTTATGCCTTTTTAGTAACCACTGATTATAAATCTTTAATAATTTCTTTTGATGGGCAAAAATATCCAATTTCTTGTAAAAATTGCAAACTTGCTAATTGTCTTATTTTCTCTAATTCATATAAAGGGTTTATGATTGTAAACCTGAAATAGGGTCCGAGCACTTAATTCACAGACCTCAACACCAGAAGTTTAAGTTATAAAAAGGAGAGGTTTTTATTAGCCAAGAGCTGGGCCGGTGGCCACTTGCCTGCTGGACATAACAGTCCCACAGCAAGAGGCCCTGATTAGCTGTAGGGGCTTGCTTAAGAAGGGCTAAACTGCAACATCCTGGAGGCCTAGGTACCTTTCAAGCAATGCAAGCGTGGTTCACAGAAGTGAAAAAAAAAGCTCTTAGTTTAACCTAGCCAGCAAGCACTGTTGCCAGTTTCCAGGAAGGGAACCTTTTAACTGTGCAAAGGCTGAGTACATGTTTAGTTTAATTTTTGACATTGTAGATGTTTTGTAAAGCCCCCTTCCACATTCCCCCCTTTCAGTTGTTCCTGGAGTCAAATCATTGACTCTTCATATAGGGGATTATATTGAGTTCTGAGGACCATTAATTTTATTGATAACACACTACTTTTAACATAACCAAGGAGGCTTTTAATTAAGCAAGGCCCTACTGTTATACCTATTAGGAGCAGGAGGAGAGGTCCCACTACTGCCGAGATCAGGGTTGTGAGCCAGGGGGACTAAGAGAAGAGGGACTGATACCAATTTTCCGAGGCTTGTCTTTGCAGCTCTCTTTGTTTTAGATTGTATCTTACCAGGGCAAGAGTGTCTCGGATGACCCCAGATTGGTTTGCATAGAAACAACATGCTTCTCCAAGGGCCATGCATAGCCCTCCCTGTTTCATGAAGAGGAGATCAAGTCCCCTCCTGTTTTGGAGCACGACCTCAGCTAAGGAATTGACTTGCTGTTCTAGGTGGGATATGCTTGACTCCAGGAGTCCTAGGTCCTTATCAACATGTTTACTTAGCTCTTTGAGGTTTTGGTCCCAAACAACCAGAGAAGCTGTACTTATTGCTGTGGACCCTGCAATTCCTGGGCTAATGGGAAGAGGTATTAATATGGGGACCCGCTTGGATCGCCTGAGGCCTGAGAGTCCAAGGTGTTTTTGTCCCTCCGTTCCTTCATAGATATATACCTGGGGTAGTATATGCACTAAGACACAGATTTCTGCAGTGTCCCTGAAATATTTTAAAGCAATACAGGGTGTTATACCTTGTGTACAAGCAAACCAGGTGGTGAGGGGTGCAACAGCCATGTGGAGGTCTTTAGAGGTTTTTGGATTGGGGATACTTATTACAGAGGTGGTATCACACGACATTTGGTAGGGGGAATTACTCATTATAAGAGGGAGAATAAAGGCAAGATCCACATCCTTGAAGATCTCCCAGAGTAAGGGCTGAGTTCTGTCCCCAGAGACATAGTCCTAGGGACTGAGTTGTAGTAAGGTTAAGAACGCATGCATGTTTTTCAGTGTGACCTATTCACTGCAATTCCTACATAATAAGGGGGTCGAGGGTCTAGGCATAGCCAACAGTCTCTTGTTACTTCAGGATGAGTAGAATTTGCAAATCGGTAAACAGTGGATAGCATAGGGAGGAAATGATTTTCATTTCCGGGCGCTAATGTGGTGGGTAGGGGAGCAGGACCTGCCCACGAAATTGCAGGGTAGGTAGAACCAGACGCTTGGGGTGGTTGGGTTGGAGGGCATTCAGAAGGTTCAGGTTTTTGGAGAATCAAGTTGCTGTTGGGGCCCATAGGATTTAGGATGTGGGGGATGGCCTGCCTTTGAATAGTAAACAGCATGCCAGGATTGGGTTCTTCAGCATACATTCTGAGCCTCCACATTTTACCCATTTCCCATACCTGGTGGATGCTGAGGGCATCCCAAAGTATTATAGTGAGTTTAAGTGTGTTGCATGTTTGTATTTGGCTGCATTGGGAAGCAGGCTTTTTTCTACGTAGGCTTATGTGGAGGTCTCGGTTTTTCCAAGGAGAAATAGTTTCACAATCCCATGCAGCACAGTGGTATTGTCCTGCTTTGTGACAACGGACTGGTCCCGATGCTGGGCAAGCAGAAAAACCAACAGATTTAAGTCTTTTTTCATAAGCTATAGTGCCACACTCGTCAGTATGTGTGCCCCTGAGGGTTAGACCTGGCCATAATTTACAAAGGTCAAAATTAAAGACAGGCTGCCCGCTTCCTCTGTAGGTGGCAATTATGGTCCCAGTGACAGTATTTCTCAGTTCCCAGGAATAGTTCCCTGGAGTACAGGGATTATGCAGGTTAGGCCAATAGGTCTTAAGCTGGGGAAAGTATGCAAGGAATATGATTAAGATACCGGGGCCCGCATAAGTCTTATCTTTAGAGGATCTTCTCCAGTAGCTGGTTTGATGACTTTCCATGTTTCCAGGGGCATGGTGGTGGCTGCCTTTACTTATGAATGATGAATCCAGGGGCGGACACCGTTGACTTTGACGGCCATAGGAGTAGTAAGGATTACTATGTGGGGTCCTTTCCACCTTGGAGTGAGAGCCTTAGCTTTGTGCCGTTTTATCCAGACCTGGTCACCAGGCTGGAATGGGTGTGGATGTTTTGAAACCGGTTTCCAGAAGGCTGCCTGCACAGTCTCAGTGACAGCTTGCTGAACTCTTTGAAGAGCCTGCAGTGACTGAAGCAAATTATGGTTAGACAGTTCTAGTACTTTTTCCAGCCCAATTTTTGGAAGTAACGGCGGGGGCCGTCCAAACAGAATTTCGAAGGGGGTCAGACCCTTGATGTAGGGGGTACACCTAGCCCTTAAGAGAGCATAGGAAGGAGTGTTACCCAACCTTCACCGGTCTCTAGGGTTAATTTGGTTAAAGTCTTCTTAAGCATCTGATTCATTCTCTCTACCTGTCCTGAACTCTGAGGATAATAAGCACAACGTAAGTTCCAATTTATCCCCAAGGTTTTTGCAATACATTCAGTAAGTTTAGAAATAAATGCTGGGCCATTATCTGAGCCTATTGAGATAGGTAGACCATATCTTGGTATGATGTCGTTTAAAAGTTTCTTTACTGTTACAGAAGCAGTTTCAGTTTTGTAGGAAATGCCTCGACCTATCCCGAGAAGGTGTCTACAAGACCAATAGGTATTTATATCCATATTGCCCAGGTTTGTCTTCTGTAAAGTCTATTTCCCAATGTCTCCCAGGGGTTAGGCCCCTATCTCGAACCCCTTGGGTGGATACACTGACCTTAGCATTATTAGTCTGCTGGCATGACACGCAGCCTTGAATGAGCTCCTGGATGAGCTGGTCCAGATGAGGGAGATAGAATTTTTTTCTTTGGTTAGTTTTGTCCTTCCTAAATGAGTACCTTCTGGAGCTGCCTTAGGATTTGTTGTCCCAGGACTCGAGGGAGGAAGGTTCTGCCATCCTGAAGTTGAAGTCATTCATCTGGGTTTGAGGTTGCCTTCAATTTCTGTGCAGTGAGGAGGTCCTCTTCTGTATATTTTGGTGGCTCACATAGAACTGGAGGAGGCAGCGCCAGCAGGCAGGTGGTTCTGCGGTAAGCAGCTTCTCTGGCTGCTTGATCTGCTTTTCTATTTCCTATTGCCTCTTTTGAGTTCTCATTTTGGTGGCCCGGGCAATGGATGATGGCCACCTGTTTGGGGGCCCATATTGCTGCCAGGAGGTCTAAGACCTCTGCTTTATTTTTTATAGTTCTCCCCTCTGTGGTGAGCAATCCTCATTCTCTGTAAATTGTCCCATGGACGTGTGCAGTTGCAAATGCATACCTGTTGTCAGTGTAGATGTTGACAACTTTTCCTTCACCTGCTTTCAGGGCCTCGGTTAGGGCAATCAGTTCTACTTTTTGGGCTGATGTTCCCTGCAGACGAGGCTCAACCCAAATGGTTTCCTGTAGAGTGACCACCACTGCCCCTGCATACCTTACTGCATTCTGGATGAAACTGCTGCCATCCGAGAAAAGTGTTAGGTCAGGATTTGTTCTCGGGACATCAGTTAGGTCCCAGCGCAGCTTCTGGAACTCAGTTGTTTCATAACAACAATGCAGCAGCCCCATGGGGTTTTCTTCCGGTAGTAAAGGTGCGGGGTTCAAGCTGGGGATATGCTGGAACTTGATGTGGGGTTGATCTAAAAGCAGCGCTTGATAATGAGTTATTCTGGTATTTGACATTCATTTGTCAGGGGCCCCTCAGAGTAAAGACTCCACTGCATGCATGGCCATGACAGTCAAATTCTGCCCCAATGTTAGTTTGTTTGAGTCCTTTACTAACATGGCAATGGCTGCAATAACCTGCAGGCAGTGTGGCCAGCCCAAGGCTACCGGGTCCAATTTTTTTGACAGGTAGGCGACTGGCCTGTTCCATGGGCCAAGCTTTTGGGTTAGGACACCCCGGGCGATGTCTCGTCTTTCATCCACATAAAGGTGGAAAGCTTTTTTAATATCCAACAAGGCCAGGGCTGGTGCTGAGACCAGGGCGGTTTTAAGGACTTGAAAAGCTTTGTCCCCCTCTGGTGTCCACTTAAAATTAGCCTCTGGCCCTTTGGTTATTTCGTAGAGGGGTTTTGCAAGTTCAGCAAACTTAGGGATCCATAGTCGGCAGTATCCTACAGCTCCCAAGAATTCTAGGACCTGCCTTTTGCTTTCTGGGGCCGGGATGCCTGCTATAGCCCAAATGTGCTGGGCAGTTAGGGATCTTTTACCTCCCTCGAGGTTATACCCAAGGTATGTGGCTACAGTCACACAAAGCTGAGTCTTTTTTGCCGACACCCTGTACCCCAGAGTCTGAAGTTCTCTAAGCAGGTGCCTGGTGACACGTAGGCACTCACCTTCTGATGTGGCTGCGATTAACAGATCATCTACATACCGTAGCAGAGTCACTTCAGGGTGCTATTGCTGGAAAACTCGGAGGTCTCAGCGGAGAGCTTCATCAAACAGTGTGGGAGAGTTTTTAAATCCTTGTGGGAGTTGTGTCCAGGTTAACTGGTCATTTTCCCCTTTTTCAGGATCTGTCCATTCAAAGGCAAATAAGGGTTGGCTCTGCTTAGCCAATGGGATGCTGAAGAAGGCATCCTTATGGTCCAGGACAGTGTATATCTGCCTCTCTGGAGTTAACCCACTGAGGAGAGTGTATGGGTTGGGGACTGTGGAATGGATATCCTCCACTCATCTGTTGACCTCCCTGAGGTCCTGGACAGGGTGGTAGTCTCCTGTGCCCACCTTTTTGACAGGAAGAAGTGGGGTTTTCCAGGATGAGTGGCATGGCCCTAGGATTTTAGCTTCCTGGAGATGCTAGATGTGGATTGCTATGCCTTTCCAGGTCTCTGGGGATATAGGGTACTGTTTTACCCTAATGGGCATTGCCTGACTTTTGAGATGTACAATGACTGGCAGTTGATGGGATGCCAGCCCAGGGGAGTTCAATTTGGCCCAGACTTGGGGAAACTCATTCTGCAGCTGGGCCAACAGTATGGCACTTGAAGAGCCAAGAGGGGCCCCACCTTCTGTTAACACGTATTCCTCATTTTGGGGAACAGTAATAAGAATTTTTGATG